>NC_068912.1:82560566-82653066 GCF_023091745.1 Budorcas taxicolor
GTCACCTGAAGAAACATTGCTGATCAGGCCGGAAGTCTGCTGAGGATGGAGATGGGGCTTGAAGGAATGTTCTAGAGGCATTTATTCTCATTCATGATGGCATGCATGCATTCATTCACTCATTCTTTCATTCTTCATTCTTATATTTTTTTAAAAAAGAGCCTGAGTGGTGGTTAGCCTGTTGTCTGGGTGGTTCTTTGTTTTTTACCTAACTAGCAAGAATGATAAAATCCAGGCACTAAATGAAGCAACCATAATTCCATGCAAATGTTGGACAAACAAGAATTGAGCACTTATTTTGCATCTCCTGTGATAGATCCTTTAAATGATATACAAATTTAGAGATAAATTCATTCACTCAGTCCACAAATATTTATTGAGCATCTGTTTCATACCAAGCATTGCTCTGAGGTACAGTAGTTGATAGAACTTAGAGTCACTGAAAATAAACGAGTCAATAAGAGATTTGCAAAGCGTGATAGGAATTCCGGTGTGGAGAACAGGGTATTCTGCACTGAAGGCTTTGGGGTTTCCTAAAAATATACAGCTGATTTTATGCAGAAGAGAATGGCCTCGTATTTTCTAGAGAAACAAGTATGTTAGAGGCTGGAGAGATTTGTTAAAAAGGGATGTGGTAGTGTAGGCCTGTGCCTGGGTTAGAATCCCACCCCAGCTGTACGGGTGAACTTGAACAAATAGTGGCATGCCTCTCTGACTTGTTACTTCAGACACAAGAGAGGTCAGAAGAACCTACTTCCCAGGGTTGTTTTAAGGATAAAGCAAAATGACAGAAGAACTTGCTCCGTTCTAAGCCTGATAGATGGTAAGTCACTTCAGTCATGTCTGACTCTTTGCGATGCTATGGACCGTAACTTGCCAGGCTTCTCTGTCCATGGGATTCTCCAGGCAAGATACTGGAGTGGTTTGCTGTGCCTTCCTCCAGGGGAATCTTCCCGACTCAGGGATCGAACCCTTGTCTCTTATGTCTCCTGAAGTGGCAGGCGGGTACTTTACCACTAGAGCCACCTGGGAAGCCCAGTAGACCATAAAGGGTAAGCAAAGGGCAGCTCTTCATGTGAAAGGAAACCACCGACACTTGTGAAGAAGGTCCCTGCTTGGATCCTGAGCAGCACCCCAAGTCTCTCCAGCCCCCAGGCAGGACTCAGTGGAGCCTGGCCTTCCTTGCTGGCTGGAGGACAGCCTGCATTGGACAGCAATGCAGAGGAAGTGTGCTCCCATATATATTAATGAGATGAAGGAAAGTTTAAGACCCCAACATAATCTGTTTATACATTATACATTTCTCTTGTTATTATTCAACATTGATTGAGTACCCTCAATTCGGTAAGCTTTTTATAGAATGTCCCAACAACTCTCAATTACCTGCAGGAGAAGCAGGTATGCTAAGAAATAAATGAAACCTGAGAAAAGGCCTGTAGTCCAGATCACAGATTTGAGAATAAACACCAAAACCTTACCTTGGTTGAGCTGTTGGCAAGGAACAAGAAGAAATCCTTGGAAGCTAAGTTTTTAGTTCCATGAGGGCAAGGACCGTGCAAACCACTTCACAGCTGCTTTGCCAGTGCCTAACACAGTGTCTACTCTGGACACATTTGTTGAATGAATTTGTTTAAAGGAATGAATTATGTTAAAAACATCAAGCATCTTTTTTGGTGTGCTATGTGTCAGGAACTATTTAAGAGTTTTCCACATCTTAATTTTATTAAATTGTCATAACAATCTTATAAAGCTAGGTAGATATTATTATAACTTCCATTTACCAGAGGAAAAACTGAAAGTTCAGTGAGGTTAAGTAACTGGCTCAAGGTTGCACAGCTAGTGAGGGCAAGGTCAGAAGTCAAACCCTGGCAGTGTGGCACCAGAGTCTGATGGACTCTCCCTGTTAGGACTAGAAAAAGTGGAACCTGGATGTCTGCCTCTGGCCACCAGGTCATACTTCCTAGCTTTAAAAGTCTTGCTTCTTCATTCATCTGTGCCCTCCCTAATCTCAGACAGACCCTTGGACCCTGCAGACAACCTGCTGTCTACATGAGTGGGGCTGTGCTCCTGGCTTGGCCAGACACCCCCAACTTTCCTCCTCTCTTACTAGCTTTCAGTGTCCTGTCTCAACCCCCCCTTTCATCTGATGGATTGTCCATCCTCAGTTTGAGGCTTCTCTGTTTACCTCAGAATACAGAGCTATCATTCTGATATTTTTATTCCTGTTTATGGAATGTCAGGTTCTTCTACTTCTGTTCATTATCTCTACTCCTCACCGTAACTCAACCAGGGGGAACAGTTAGCCTATTTTAGAGATGAGTGTGATGAAGTCAATGCTGGGATGTGGCGGGGCCCAGCCCCCAGATCCAGGCTCCTCCCAGTATTCTGAATTGTTTACCCCACTTCCACACTCACCTGCTGTGAAAAGCCCTACCACCCAAATGGTGAGACAGGAAGAGTTTGGGATGGGGTAGACATGGTAGGTGAAGCCTCCGTGCTCCCCAATGGGGCTCAGTCAAGGAGCATTTGAGAGCATATCTGTCTCCTGAGCCCGTAGTCAGTCACAAGGGCAAAGACCTAGGACAGGCAAGAGATCCGTGCTGAACTCTGATATTAAAAAGGAGGCAGTAAGAGCAGAGTGATCACTCTCAGTCTGTATATTAAATGTATTTTCCCTTTGGAAAAAAAAAACCAGCAAAAGTTATGTTTCTACATAAAGGCAGTCTGTGTTTCATAGCTATTCTAATTTATGGGCCGTACATTCCTGTGATTGTCTTGAACTGAAGAGCCAAGTAAATAATCACGGAGAGCCACAGGTAAATCACTTGGAGGTGAACTGAGCCTGTCCAGGGCCTCCAGAAATAGCACAAACATTTCCTAATTTTGTAGATTTCTTCATCTGAGCCCAGAAAACGCCTTCTCTTGTTGGCTTCGAGGTCTGATGTTTTTTCCCACTTATATCCTGAAGAGACAGCGGCAAGGTGAAACGTGAGAAGTGTTCAAAGCATTTTCGAAGAGTCCACTTCTAATTTTCCTTCTCAATTTCAAGGCAACAATGCCGTTCACTTCATTTCCACAAGTATTTATCCTGCTACCACCTGAGCTGGAAATGGGAGGCCGAGAGAGGCATCCAGAGTGGGGAGACATGGGCCACAGCCTTCCGCAGCTTGGGACCTAGCTGATTATTTTAAATTTTGCTAAAATGCATGCCACATAAAACTACCGTTTTAACTATTTCCAAGTGTACAGTTCAGTGGCATCAAGTGTATTCATGTTGTTTTGTGATCATCAACCACCATCCATCTCCAGAACTTTTTCTTCTTTCCAAACTGAAACTCCATTTCCATTAAACAATGACTCCTCATTCCTTCCTGCCCCCAGCTCCTGCCACCGTCATGCTACTTGATGAATTTGACTATACTAGGGACCTCATATAAGAGGAATCCTGCTGTATCTGTCCTTTGAGGACTGGCTGATTTCCCTTAGCATAATGTCTTCCAGGTCCATCCATGTCAAAGCACCTGTGATTTTAAGAAGGAGAATGTTGAACCAGTGGAAATAGGGGGTTGGCCCAAAAGTTCATTTGGGTTCGTCCATAAGATGTTATGGAAAACCTGAACAAACTTAGAGGGAAATGCATATTCAGTCATTTGTAGTTGTTATAAGGAACTGTGAACCTAAACTGCCACAATAAATTGAATGTACTTTTTGAACTAATACTCTGGGCGAGGCCTCAAGGGGTAAAATGAAGCAACGTCCTCAGTTGCATGGGTTGTGTCTGACTCTTTGTGACCCTGTGGACTGTACCCCACCAGACTTCTCTGTCCATGGGATTCTCCAGGCAAGAATACTGGAGTGGGTCTCTATGTCCTTCTCCAGGGGAACTTCCAACACAGGGATTGAACCTGGGTCCCCTGCAGTGCAGGCAGATTCTTTACCATCTGAGTCACTGTGGATGCCCAAATGAAGCAACAGAAGATATTTCACAAAGAGCTTATTGCTAGCACAGGAGACCAGGGTGCAGATTCAAATTCAGAAGTTAAGTGATAATTAACCTCAGAGTACAAATAAAAACACAGAAACATGGTTTTAGACAGAGAAGCCATTTCAGACAGATGTGATTGGGGAAGAGGTGGATTTTAGTGTGACCCTGAAGGATAGTTAGAATTTAGTACAAAAGGCATGGGGAAGGAGAGAGAAGACTTTGCAGACCAGCATGGAATGAAAGTGTGTTCACTGGCAAACTGCGTCTTGTTCACTGTTTGATGTCCTGTGCCTGGTACAATGTGTGTGTCCCAGGAATGAATGAATGCAGAGCCCAGAGGCTGGAAAGCCCAGGGTGAGTCTGGGAAACAGTGAGTAGACAGTCTGCCTTAAGTAAAGGGTCCCATGGGTGAGCTAAGGTAAGAAAGAAAATGTTGGTAGAGATCAGAATGTAGAAAACTTTGACTGTCAGACTAAGGAACTAGAACTTTCTTCTGAGGGAGAAAGGGGGCCATTGAAGGTGGTTGTTCCAAGGGAGCTCATTGTGACCATTCCACACTAATTCTGATCATAAGTGTCATCAAAACACAAATTCTCCCCGAGAAGCTAAAAGTGGCAATAGCTGGGTAAATATCAATAGAGCATAAGGGTCTTCATTGGACATATACAGACTGGGTAATGTCTCCTTTAGAAGTATCAGTTTTTGGAAGCATTTTTAAGTGACCAAAGGTAGAGAAAGCTGGCAATCACGAGTCTAGTAAAGACAAAATTCCACTAATCAAATAGGAAAATGACAATTAAAATATTGAGATTAAGAGGGAAAAGGCAGATCTTGAGGCCATGTAAAGAGAGAAGATTACAAAATGAAGGGATCTTGAAATTAGAGACCATGACAAATGGCAGGCTTGAGTGATTGGCTAGTAAGGGAAATTTCAAAAGGAAAGAAGAGAAGGAAGGTTTTTGCCTTGTAGAGTGCAAGGTTGGGATGGTTGCCAGGCTTTCATATGGAAAAGAGAAGGAGAGCTTCAGGATGAAATGGCTGGAGAGAGTTGATCTGAAGCAAGGCAAATGTGGATAATCTCAAGGCACAGTCATAGGGTCATAAGAACATAAAACTTAAGAAGAGGAGAGATGAGGGCAAGAAAGAGGGAAGGAGAGGAGAGAGATGGGAAGGAGGCTGACTCTACATTTAACAAGAAGTCACTCTAACTGGTTTAAAACAAAAAGGGACATTGATTACAAGGTCACAAGGGTGTTTTATGGACTTCCAAGAGGGCAGCCAAGATTGAAAGAAGAATGAAAGCAGGAACTGGAGAGCTGTCCAGAGCCAGCAATGACCCTCTTTGTCTCTGTCCCTTCCAAGGCCACCTGCATGCCACTCTCTGCCTGCCTCTCCACTCCTCTCTTCTTTGTTCTCTCTTGTATGCTTGATAGCTGTCCCCATGGCCACCAAGACAGTTTACCCCCAGTTCAAAAGACCCGCAGAAGGCATTCTAACAGGTATACTATCATGTAAGAATCGAATCGCCAGTCTATGTCTGACACAGGATACAGCATGCTTGGGGCTGGTGCATGGGGACGACCCAGAGAGATGTTATGGGGAGGGAGGTGGGAGGGGGGTTCATGTTTGGGAACGCATGTAAGAATTAAAGATTTTAAAATTAAAAAAAAAAAAAAAAGACCCGCAGAAGCTAACCAGTGGCCCTAACTCCCTTTCCAAATATCTGGGGGAGAAAATATGATTGGTCTCTTTGTGCAGGTTCTACCTGGTGCCGTCAGCTAGAGGCCAGGGCGGTAGGGGCACTCAGTGTAAACATGGCTCCTGAATGCAACTTCTGAGGCTGGGAGGGCAGTTTTGGAAGGCAGGGGTCAAGCTAGGCAGATTCCACAGAAAGTCTGGACTAAACTGAATTGATCAGGAACCATGGAACCTTGTTAGGTAGGAGGCCTGAAGGACCATGAGCTGTTTCAGTCTAGAGAAGCAATGGCCTCAGTGGCCATAAGAACAGCCAGGGGAGGAGCCTGCAGGCTTGTGCGTGGCTCTGTAGTGACAAGGCGGCTGATTCTAGTAGAAGAAGGGGGTGAAAAGCTACAATTTAAAGGCCCAGGGATTTGAGGCAGTGTACAATAACAGTGAAACAGAGATGGAAGTAGGAAACAGAACAAAAAAAAGGAGAAATCAAATATATTAAAAAAAAAAAAACCAGTGTGTTCTACCAAGCTACCATGGTTAAACTTCAAGTTTGATTTTGATCTCCCTGGTGGCCAGAGATATCTGTTACCATTTGTAGGACTAGAAGAAGCAGCAGTTCCTCAAGAAATAGAAAGTACTTCTGACACAGATTTCTTAAGGAAATTTCTCAACAAAAATATCACAGAAGTAAATATAATAATGAGGAGTAATTACTATTTGTTCAAAATTACTTTGTGACAGGAACTAAGCTGCATTATATATGAATTTTGTATAATTATATATATATGACCCTAGAGCTCTGTAGCTCAGACAGTAAAGTGTCTGCCTACAATGCAGGAGACCCGGGTTTGATCCCTAAATCAGGAAAATCCCCTGGAGAAGGAAATGGCAACCCACTCCAGTATTCCTGCCTGGAAAATCCCATGGACTGAGGAGCCTGGTAGGCTATAGCCCATGGTGTCACAAAGAGTCGGACACGACTGAGCAACTTCATATATATATATATGAATTATATATATTATATATAATTCATTCTATCCTGACAAGACTCCACTGGGTAGTCACTATTAAGCTCGAGTGACTGGTGAGGAAAATAAAGGGGTACAGAGGGGCCATGAGACTTGCCCACATTCTCACAGCTGGTAGGAATGGTGGCAAAGGCACCGCCAGACTTTAGGGCCATATACTCAGCTACTACAAAGAATACTGTTCTTTAAAAGGAAAAGGTGAGACGTGAATGAGAAAAATTTCAGCCATGACCAACATTCTCAAGTAGCTTTCAAGTAGTTGGTGGAAAGAAAGACACACAAATAAAAAGCTAAAGATAACAGATAACACACTGTTACCGTTTTTGAGAGAGAACCTGCAGTAAGTCAGGCTTTGTTTTATACGTTTCTTATATTTTATCTCTTGATTTTCTAAACAAGCAAAGAAGTATGTATAAGTACCCTGGTCCTCTGTGTTTAGAGACTAGTTCTAACTGGGTCAAGTCCAAAATTCTTTGTCTGGCTTTCAAAGTTCTGCATAATTTAGCCTTTTTGTATCCAACATAGTTTCTCATGACTGTCCTAAAAGTGGCAGCCATATAGCAAATGAAAAGGCACAGAATCTCAGGCTCTGCCATTTTCTTATTGTGGGAATTTGAGTGAGTTCTTTAACCCATCTGAGCTTCAGTTTCTTCATATGCTCAACAGAGAGAATGATAACTATTTTCAAGATTTTTAAAAGAACAAAATGTTTAAGAATGTATCATCCAGGGGATCACAGGATATCTGAAGGAGGGACGGACTGGGGATGAGGAGTTGAAGGAATAATCTATCTACTCATTTCTTCATCCCGTCAATATTTACTGACCCTGGACATAATTACTTCTGTGTTTGGTACCAAAGGTCCAAAAGTGAATGGGATGTGTCCGCCCTTGAGGAAGTTGCAGCTTACTGGCGAAGGAGAGGAAGGGCACATTTAAATAGTGACAGCATCATGCATAGTGAGAAGGGGTTAGTGATGAAGATCTGGAACAGACTTGCAGAAATATGAAACTGATTTTATTTTTTTCAGGAATATGAACTTTAAAAACAGAGAGTGAGGGAGAGGTTCTGATTCAAGATGGTGGTATAGGAAGATCCCAAACTCAGTTCCTCCCATGGACACAGTGAATGTATAGCTACTATGGAACAATTTCCTCTAGAAAAGAACCTTAAAAATGGCATATCAGGCCCTTCACGTTAGGCAAATGAGAAGTAAACCATATTGAAGTGGGTAGGAAAGACTGAAATAGTGTCAAGCATCTTTTCAGACTACAATGGTTTGAAATTAGAAATCAATTACAGTAAGAAAACTGGAAAATTCAAAAATATATGTAGACTAAACAACACGCTCCTGAACAGCTAATGGGTCAATGAAGAAATCAAAAGTGAAATTAAAAAAATACCTCGAGACATATGAAAATGGAAATACAATATACCAAAACTTATGGGATGCACTAAAGTAGTTCTAGTAAGGAAGTACATAACGATAATGCCTACCTCAAGGAACAAGAAAAATCCAAATAAACAACCTAACTACACCTCAAGGAGCAAAAAAAAATGAAGCCCAAAATTAGCAGAAGAAAGGAAATTACAAATAACAGAGAAGAACTAAATAAAATAGAAACTAAAAACAGAAATAAAACAAAGAGCTGGTTCTTTGAAAATATAAACAAAATAGACAAACATCTAGCTAGACTCACCAAGAAAAATGAAAGTTCACATAAATAAAATCAGAAATGAAAGAGGAGACATTACAATTGATAACACAGAAATTCAGAGGATCATAAGAGAGTACAACAAACAATTATATGCCAACAAATGGGGCAACCTAGGAGAAACGGATAAATTCCTAGAAATATATAACCTTACAAGACTGAATTATGATGAAATAAAAAATCTGAACAGATCAATTATTAGTAAGGTGATTGAGTCAGCAATTTAAAAACTCCCCACAAACAAAAGTCTAGGACCAGGTGGCTTCACCAGTGAAATCCACCAAATTAATAGCAATCCTTCTCAAACTCTTTCCAAAAAGAGAGGAAAGGGACATCCTTCCAAACATAGTTTTCAAGGCCAGCACTACTCTGATACCAAAACCAGACAAGAATACCCAACAAAAAAGAAAGAAAAAAAGAAAATTCTAAGCCAGCATTCCTGATGAGAGCTTCTCTGGTGTCTCAGTGGTAAAGAATCTGCCTGCCAATGAGGGAGATGTGGGTTCAAGCCTTGGGTAAGGAAGATCCCCTGGAGGAAGAAATGGCAAACCACTCCAGTATTCTTGCCTGGGAAATCCCATAGTCAGAGTAACCTGGTGGACTACAGTCCATGGTGTCACAAAAGAGTCAGACACGACTTAAAGACTAAATAACAACAACATCCCTGATGAACATAGATACAAAAATTCTCAGCAAAACATTAGCAAACCAAATTCAACAATACATTACAAGGATTATACGCTATTATCAAGTAGATTTATTCTAGGGATGCAGGGTTAGTTTGACATATGCAAATTAATCAACATGATACACTACATTCACAAAATGAAGGATTAGAATCATAGGATGATCTCAATATATGCAGAAACAGCATTTGACAAAATCCAACATTCATTTGTGATAAAATTCTCAACAAGGTTAGTACAATGGGAACATACCTCAAGATAACAAAGGCCATATAGGACAAGCTCACAGAAAACATTATACTCAACAGTGAAAAGCTGAAATCTTTTCTTCTAAGATCAGGTACACGACAAAGATGTCTGTTTTTGCCAATTTTATTCAGCATAGTATTGACTGTTGAAATTTTATCCAGATCAATTAGGCAAGAAAAAAAAAAGGCATCCAAATTAGAACAGAAGAACCAAAACAGTCACTATTTGCAGATGACAGGGTATTGTATATATATATATATATATAGAACACTCTAAAACTCCAACAAAAAATGATTCATACGAATAAATGAGTTCAGTAAAGTTGCAGTATGTTGGTGTTGTTTAGTTGCTAAGTTGTGTCCAACTCTTTTGTGACCCCATGGACTGTAGCCTGCCTTGCTCTTCTATCTATGGGATTTTCCAGGCAAGAATACTGCAGTGGGTTGCCACTTCCTTCAGAGAATCTTTCCAAGCTGGGACTCAACCCCCCGTCTCCTGCATTGGCAGGCAAATTCATTACCACTGAGCTACCAGGGAAGCCCCAAAGTTGTAGTATGCACAGTCAAAATACAGAAATCTGTTGCATTTTAATATAATAATAACAAACTACTAGAGAAATTAAGAAACAACTCCATGTACAATTGTATTAAAAAAAAAAAATAGCTGGACTAAATTTAAGCAAGGAGGTAAAAGGCCCTGTGCACTGAAAACTATAAGACACTGATGAAAGAAACTGAAGAAGGCACAAATAAATAGAAAGCTTTTGTGCTAGTAGATTGGAAGAATTAATATTGTTAAAATCCTTACTACCCAAAGCCACCTGCAGATTCAGTACAATTCCTATTAAAATTTCAGTGGCATTTTTCACAGAAATAGGACAAATAATCCTAAAATTTGGATGGAACCACAAAAGACCTCTAATAGTCAAAGAATCTTGAGAAAGAAGACTAAAGCTGGAATCGACATGTGCCCTCTTTTCAAACTATATTACAATGCTATGATAATCAAAGTAGTATGGTACCGGCATAAAAACAGACACAAAGATCAGTGTGACGGAATAGAAAGCCAAGAAATAAACCCATGCATATATGGCCAGTTAATTTCTGACAAAGGAGCCAAGAATGTAAAATGGGGGAAGAACAATCTCTCCAATAAATGGTATTAGAAAAACTGGACAGCCACATACGAAAGAATCAATAGACCGCTATCTTACACCATACACAAAAATTAACTCAAAATGGATTAATGACTTGAATGTAAGACTTGAAACCATAAAACTTTTAGAAGAAAACCTAGGCAATAAGCTCTCTGACATAGGGCTTAGCAATATTTGGGGGGGATTTGACACCAGAAGCAAAGACAAGAAAAGCAAAATAAATAAGTGAGATAACATCACACCAAAAGCTTTTGCACAATGAAGGAAATAATCAACAAAATGAAAAGTCAATCTCGTGAATGGGAGAAGATAGTTTCAAAGAATATATCTGATAAGGGTTGATATCCAAACTACAGAAAGAACTCATACAACTCAGTATAAAAACAATGGAGAAAGACAATTAGTATACACACATGCAACACACATATATGATGGAATATTATTCAGCCATAAAAAGACAAAATCTTGCTCTTAGGCTGGTGAAAAAGTAATTGCAATTTTGGATCATGAATTTTAAATCATTATAACTAGGCACAAATACATCTGTATTAATCAAAATAGGAACCATTACAATCATCGCATTTTTGCTAATGAGAAGTTTGTTTATTTCTGTAGCATAAAAATCCATGCTTCAGAATTTGACAAAGCCTTGGAAGGCATTTTCCGCATCTTGCTGATTGTGGAAGTGTTTCCCTGCAAAAAGTTGTCTAGATGCTCTTGGTTGGTGAGAGGTCAAGTATATATGGTGAATGAGGCAAAACTTCAAAGCCCAGTTTGTTCCACTTTAGAAGCATTGGTAGTGTGACGTGAGTTGGGTATTGTCATGGAGAACTGGGCTCTTTCTGTTGACCATTGCCAGCTGCAGCATTGCAGTTTCATTGATTTGCTGAGCATAATTCTCAGATGTAATGGTTTCGCCAGAATTCAGAAAGCTGTATCAGACCAGCAGCAGACCACCAAACAGTGACCAGGACCTTTTATGGTGCGAATTTGGCTTTGGGAAGTGCTTTGGAGCTTCTTCTCGGTCCAACCACTGAGGTGATTTTCACTGGTTATCACATAAAATCCACGTTTTGTCATACATCACGATCAGATCAAGAAATGGTTCGTTGATATTGTGTAGAATAAGAGAAGAGGAAGCTTCAAAGTGATGACTTTAAAAAATTTTTCAATCATCTCATGAGGCACCTACTTATCGAGCCTTTTCACTTTTCCAATTTGCTTCAATTGCTGAATGACTGTAGAATGGTTGACACTGAGTTCTTTAGCAACTTCTCATGTAGTTGTAAGAGGGTTAGCTTCAATGACTGGTCTCAGTTAATCGTTGTCAAGTTCTGATGGCTGGCCAATATGCTCCTCATCTTTAAGGCTCTCGTCTCCTTTGCAAAACTTCTTGAACTAACACTGAACTGTACATTTCCTAGCAGTTCCTGGGCCAAACGTGTTGTTGATGTTGCAAGTTGTCTCCACTGCTTTATGACCCACTTTGAACTCTAATAAAAAAAATGGTCAAATTTGCTTTTTGCCTAACATCATTTCCATTGTTTAAAATAAATATAAAATAAACAAGTAATTAGCCAAAAAAATTACAGTGAGAAATGCACATTAAAATGATGTATAACATAACCACATTTAAGAATGTATTCCAGTATCATATATAGCAAATTTCAACAATGCAAAAACCGCAATTACTTTTGCACCAATCTAAATATTTGCAACAGCTTGGAGATACCTATGGGGAATTCTGCTAAGTATGTCAGACAGAGAAAAACAAATACTATATTGTCTCACTTATATGTGAAAGCTTTAAGAAAAAACAAAATAAGCTCGAACACAGAGAATAGATTGGTGGTTGCCAAAGATGGGGTGGGGGATGGGCAAAGTGGGTAGAGGAAGTCAAAAAATACAAACTTCCAGTTGTAAAGTAAAGAAGGCAAGGAGATATAACGTATAGCATGGTGATTATAGTTCATAATATTATATTGAATAATTGAAAGTTGCTAAGGGAGTAGATCTTAAAAGTTCTCAGCACAAGAAAAAAAATTCTGTGACTCTGTATGGTGACAGATGTTAACTAGACCAACTGGGTCTAGTTATTGTTATTTGTATGTATTGCAATATATACAAATATTGAATCATTATATGGACTGCCTGAAGCCAATATAGTGTCAGTTATGTCTCAATAAAATGAGAGAGAGAGGCACCTTACATGAGCAAAACTTTATTGAAAATGCTGGTAGCACTTGGTATCTGAGTAAGTCCAAGGGTGAAGAAGATGGGGGAAAGTCTGGGATGAGGAAATTAGATGGAGAAGTTGGTTTGGTTTAGTAGTGAGACATTCATTCAAAAAATATCCGGGTGGCAATGACATGGACCGGAACTGGGTGTGAGGAAAGAATAGGACCAAAATTTAGGAATAAGAAGTAGTGATGTGATAACTGTAATCATAAAATGTGGCTTTCTGAGGAATTGCATAAGATATAAGAGGAGAAGTTTAATGAAGTAACCTTGGAAACATGAGAAGAAGGAGATGCCAACAAATAAGGGAATAGAGGGGTAGGAGAGAAGACAGTTGATTCAGTATAGTGCGATATCCCAAAGTCATTTGTGGAGAGTTGAGAAGAGCAACAGAATTACCTGAAATGTTTTGTTTTGTTTTGTTAATCAGGATAAGAAAAGGTAAATTTTTTTCAGCCACAAATCAGAGAGAGCTATCAGTAAAGAAAAATCCAGATTGTAGAACATTTTGAAAGCTACGGGTAAAGATAAAAATAGAGGTAGTTGGCACTAATCACTCACCTGAGAAATTCTACAACAAAGGAAGGAAACACAGAAAATAGTGAATAAATGGGCCATCAGGGTCAAGTGAATGGTTCTTTTCAATTGAGAGAAAACTCCACTGAGAACAAAGCAAAGCATGAGAGATATTTTGATGTGGGGTTTGGGAAATGTTCAAGAACTTGCACCAGGTAGGCTAAGTCTTCCCATATAAGATTAAACCAGAGAGCTTCTGATTGGAACATAGGAAGGGGAAATATTCTTAATCCTGGAAAACAAGTTGAATTTTGATCATATGAACTTTGGGGAGCTAAACCTTCATTTGTCTCTCTAGCAGGACAGCAAGAACCAAGGGAGACAAGGAGGGCTGGTGACCTGGGTTTGGGGTTGACACCTATTTGAAGCAAGAATGAGAATCTGGAGTGTGGGCAAGGTTAGGTGTCTAGGCTGGATAGTGAGGGCTGGGTGGGGATGGGAGCAGAGTCAACAGAATGAAATGGGTAAAGAAGGAGGTTTTGAAGGTTCTGGCTTAAGTGAGGTTTTGGAGAAGTCAAGGGAAATGACAGGAGAGCTCATTTCCCAGGGCTGCCCTCGCAAATTACTCCAAACCTGGCTTAAAACAAACAGAAATTCATTCTCTCCCAGACCTGGAGGCCAGAAGTTTGAAATCAAGGTATAGGCAGAGCCCTGATGAGATGGCTGGATGGCATCAATGGCTCGATGGACGTGAGTCCGAGTGAACTCCGGGAGTTGGTGATGGATAGGGAGGCCTGGCATGCTGCGATTCACGGGGTCGCAAAGAGTCGGACACGACTGAGCGACTGAACTGAACTGAACTGATACCTTCCAAAGGCTCTAGGGGTGAACCCTTGCCTCTTCGACCTGCTGGTGGCTCTAGGCATCCCTTGGTTTGTGGCTGCATAACTCCAGTCTCTCTCTGTCTTCGCGTGACCTTCCCCTCTGTGCGTCCCAAATCTACCTCTTCCTGTCTCTTATTAAGGATCCTTGTCATTGGATTTAGGCTACACCTGATAATCCAGGATCATCTCATTTCAAGATCCTTAAATCAATTGCATGTGCAAAGACTACCTAAAGAAACTTGCATTCACATGTTTGTGTAGGTACATCTTTTGGGAGGCCATCATTCAACGCACCCCAACAGGTAAAGAGGATGTAATCAGAACTAGGAGCCCACCCTGAAGGAGGGCAGAGTTGCACCAGTGTCTTTGGGTATGGTTTTGGCTTATATGACACATATGCTGATACATGGTGCAGAGGGGGATTGAGAAGGTCAAGTTGGGGAATAATGATATTAATAGTTGTGACAGTCAGTGTTCGGGGAATGGATTCCTTGAGGAGGATGGATGAAATGGTTAAAACTAAGTGGCCAGTGGCAGATATGTCTCCAAAGTCAGTGAATTCTGGAAGTCTTTTGCCAAGGGTGATAGGAGACCAACTACCAAGACTTTAAATATTGATGAGAGAATGACACTGCAATGATCTGGAAGTTCCATTAAGACCCAGGAGAAAGCTGACCCTCTTTTTTTGTCCCTCTCAGCCAGGGAACATGGGACCTCTGTGGGAAAAGATAGTTTCTTTCTCACTACTAGATGCTACCCTTGGTTTCTCTACCCCACAGAGAAAGTACCCCTCCACACGCTTCAAAAAAACATCTTTAAGCCAATGGAAGATAGGGCAACCAGATTTCAAAATTTTTACCTCCCCTTTTTAGAAAAACAAGACAGAATTTTTCTTTTTTATGTTTGTGGACTTTTTTTCTTTCAGATAGCTACATCCCTGTATCTATCCAAAATAGCTTGCATGAGAGAATGGACCATGTCTATCTGCTCGTTCTTTTATCTTTAGAGTCCTGCAAAGAACTCAATTAGCAGAGTTCGTCAAAATTAACGAGTGGATGAAAGAATATATAAATGAATGCGTGAATGAAATTGTGTTTCCCTAGTTTCATATGCATGGAAACCACCAGCAGGACTGTCTTTTAGCAAGTATTGAAGATGGGCTCACTTGATCTGTGTCCCGTCCTTGAATTCCTGTACCAGTATGGATAATAGCTCAGTGCCTTGTCAATAAGTACAGCGTGTTCCATCTGCAGCTGCCAAACTCTTAACAAGCCATCTGAGCGGAGGTGCTTGTGTGAAGGTGACACTTGCCCCCACCAATGTCATCTAAGGAAATACCCATCTTCCCTTAAGTGTCTCTCCTCCCTGCCTTCACATATCAGTGCACTATAAATGATGATGAGGAGGGTTTGTAAATCAAGAAAAAGGCCCTGCTTTCAAGCACTCCTTAATTAGGTAGGATGGATACAGCATTCTAGTTCATTTGGACGGGACAGTGGGGAACCGTTCCATCTCTTGCACGTCCCCACCTGGGCCCTGCAGTGTTCCCAGGGTGATTGCTCTGTGTAAGGAGTTTATACCTGCTAAGCTTCTTCCTCCTTATGCCAGGGCTGGGAGGGATATCGTGCAGGTAAAGTCTGCCACCAGTTTAAGGAAAAGGTTTGGAGCTTCAATGTGGAGTTAAACTTTCTGTTTATTTAGTAACATATATCATCTATTTCTGAAAACAAGTGAAGATTTCTTCTAAGATTCAGGGGAAAATAAACTATAGATAGATGAGAAAAAAGAAGTAGAGTTTGGAATCCAAAACCAAGCCAGGAATGAGACTATAACACAGCAATGCAGACAGAAAGCCCTGCATCCTCTGTCCATGTGGGATTCACATTTGGATCTGAGTGTTTTACAACCAGCATGAAAGGGAACCCTGATCAGCTGTACAATTTACAGCATCTGTGTCACAACGTGCTCACAGGTCAAATACTTAGTAAAACTCAGTTAATTCTGACTGGGACCAGACAGGAATTTCTCCCGGGGATTCCTCATAATGTAGGCACTCTGTGATGAAATAAAATAAAATCTCCACACAAACAATGCATTCTGCACAAAACTATTCCTTAGTATAAACTCACAACATCAACATCTGCCCAAAAGGTGAAAACTATAAAAGTAATTCTTTGTGGACCAACATGAGGAAACCGGTTCAGTGCTGGCCTGGCTTAAATTGGGAATAGACTTGAGAGAAGCTTGACAGCTGCCAAACGGGGCTGAGAGGAAGACGCCCTGGCTCTAGGTCCTGTTCTCTGGTGCCATGTGGGACGCTGAGAAGAGCTCACACGTTGGATCCAGGTAAAAGTGGATTTGGGGCTTCCCAGGTGGCTCAATGAGTAAAGAATCCTCAATTCAGGAGACACAGGAGATGCGGGTTCAATCCCTGGGTCGGGAAGATCTCCTGGAGAAGGAAATGACAGCTCACTCCAGTATTCTTACCTGGGGAATCCCATGGACAGAGGAGCCTGGTAGGCTATAGTCCATGTGGTCAAAAAGAGTTGGACACAATTTAGAGATTAAACAACAACAATGAAAATTGAATTTTAATCATTACTTAATTAGCTGTGTGCTCTCAAGGTATCTGAACCTAGGTTTACTTATCTATATAATGGTTTGATATGATCTCTTTTGTGCGGACTGTTGTTAAGTATGAAGGGCAGTGTAGATTCAGGGCCCAGCACAATGTCTGAAACAGAACAAGTGCGTAAAGAGAGTAGCTATAAAGGTTTCTATCAAGTCCTTGGGCAAGGTGAATTTCTTGGGTCTCAGTTTCCTCATCAGAAACTAATGGTGTCGGTTAGTTTGCATCTCTAGCATTCTACTTTATGATTCCATGAAATTTAAACTGTAACTTTATATAAAAAAACAGGAATATTAAAATTATGTTGTTGCTTTTGTGCAAGTTTGTCTCCATTTTAATAACAGTTCATACTGTACACGTGTTCTCAGACCTACTATAGAAATGTGATAATATCAAACAATTTATTAATGCATGATATAAAAATAAGGAATAGAAGTTGGTGGGAAAGTCTTCAATGCAGGTAACTACTGGACTCCTCTCCCTACTGCTTGCTGGATAGATTCTCATTTTCTTTGCAGGGACCTGGAGACCCTTCAGCATGTGGTCACTGCCCCATCCTCTGGCCTTGCCCCGGACCTTGATCAAATGCTAGAGTGGTCCAAACCCACCCAATTTTCTAAAACTGTGCTTTACAGTTTACAAACCAGTTCTTTTGCCTCTAGTGCTTCATCCCACCCTTCCCAACTGGCATCTAGAAATCCACTTAGAAGAAATTTCTAGATGGCTAACACTAACTCCTAAGTTATCTTCTTAGAAAGATGAAGTGTGAAGGAACAAAAATAATATCCAGTGCTGGAGTTTCTGTTTCTCATTGTGCCAATAGCAATCCTATGATTTGTACCTACTATGTCCCAGGCACTGCCTCATATACACTGTCTTTTCATTTTCATAGCATCCCTTAGAGGTGAGAAGTGTGCCCATTTTACAGATGAAGAGACAGAGGCTCAGGGAAGCTAAGTAATTTTCTCAAAATAAAACAACTAGATGGTTTGAGGGTGGAATTTGAGCCCAGGTTTCTGAATCCAAAGCCCGGGTTCTTTCTGTCCCACCACACCACCTTCCCAAAGGAACAGACACCCTCTCAGGTGGAGCTCTCTACACAGGAAGTGGGGCACTCAGACACATGGGACACAGTGACTCCTGAAGGGGTGGAAGGTAATGTGACAGTCTATTCTGTTGGCTCCAGAGGGGACTATTCTCAACTGCCTTTCTCCACTACACACACTCTCTCATCCACACACACACACACACACACTCTCTCTCTCTCTCTCAATCTCAATCTCTTTATCAAATCAATTGGCAGTATGTATAGAAAGCCACAGGACTTCCCAGGTGGTGCTCCTGATAAAGAACCCACCTGCCAACGCAGGAGATGCCAGAGATGTGAGTTCAATCCCTGGGTTGGGAAGATCCCTGGAGAAGAAAATGGCAACCCACTCCAGTATTCTGGCCTGGAGAATTCCATGGACAGAAGAGCCTGGTGTGTTACAGACCATAGGGTCGAAAAGAGTTGGGCACAACTGAATCAACTTAGCACACACATTCTAATTTGAGAGCTTTCAAAAATCACGATGACCCAATTACTTTTCTTCTTCTTGTAAATTTAAGGAGAACTTAGAAATGCTAGGACATGAGACAAGGCACAGAAAGGCAAGGAACTGAGGGAATAGGGAATATGTATCCTGACAAGAACTCATGGCATGTCATCTCTGTTTTAGGCAACAACTGCAGAATTGCCATTAGGGGGCCAGAATATTGTTTTTCAGCAGAAAGTAGTTTTCTGTGTTTGAGCATCGAAATGCAAAAAGAAAAATACCAGTACCACAGGCCAAATACAAAGCCGGTGGTGGGGGGGATCCAATTTTAAAAATGCTCATGGCAATGAAAAACTATAACTTTCCATGTGAACCAATTCATTGAGGCCTTAACATTCATTTGTTGGGAATGGAGGGGGCAGTAAAATCTGCCGTCGGAGCCAACTGGGGAGCGGCAGGCTGGAAAGGTCAGCTCTGGCTTGGGATGCGCAACTCCTCAACTTTGTTAAAATGATGGTATTCGACAGAAGTTACATCTGAGGTCAAGTGACCGCAATAACAGGGGACAAGGAGCGCTCTCAAATCATTCTCAGGGATGAAAATGACATGAAACTGACATAATATCTGAGGTGAGATGAAACTCAAATCCTCAGCAGCTGAACACTTCACCTACTGATGGGCAGCCTGACCCTCACCAATCTCATAATCATATCCCTGTCAAGAGGGGAGCAGAGTAACAGAAGGCGTTGCTCTGGCATTTTTGGGGAGGGAAGGCTTTGTCTCTCTGCTTCTGAAATGATGTTGTTAAAAGTTTCAATACTCAGCTTTAAACCTTTCAAATCAATGTCTTATTAGAAAAATTGGATTCCACATACATGCATGGAACCTCTTCCCTTATGTAATATTTCTTCACTCTGGGTATTTCTTAGCTAGAATTTTCAGCAATAAAATGTGTGTTTTAGTTCAATGACTGTCTTGATGTTATTTAAACCTTCAAGCCAACGGCAGTCAAATCAGGAGGATGATCTCTAATCTGGCTTAATCTTCTAGCTTCAAAACTACTTGTGCACTACCCAGAGCAGTGGGTGCAGGAGGGGTGGGTTGGGAAGAAGATAATTATAAATTATAATCTCTTTGCCCCCAAATAACTTGTGTGAAAGGAGGGTGTTCTGGAGACTGTTGAATATATTAACCCATGATAAAGGACTTTAGAAAAAGGAAGCCTAAACTACATTTGAATTTAAAGCAAGCATTAAAATTAAAAACCCAAAAGGAGAAATATTACATTTAGTCAGCTGTTACAAAAAATACTTCATGCTCTATCATCTGCCCTGTAATTGCGCTAATGTGAGGTTCAGTCTCGCAGACTGTACCCCCATCTATCGGTGTGTTTAACAGAAGTTTCGGTGTATGTTTGGTTTCTTCCCCTGACGAGAGAGAGGGTGAATCAAGGTGTGGCTGATTTGCGTAACACAAGGGCTCTGACTTCCAAATACACCCTCTCTCTTCCCTGCCAACGAGAGTGGGCTCCCCCAAAGCCAATAAATACAGTTGTCAGCAAGGGGATGAATCAGCATGTATTTAAATCAAAGACAGCCATGAAAGACTGCATTAGTTCTGTTCCCAGGACCTGTCAAACCTCAGAAGAGATTAAACATCTGACCCTCTTCATCCCCATCATTGCTCCACAAGAGACATTTCTGTCACTGTTCCTGCCACTTGGGTTTCAAAGATGCCACAAAGCCTAGGGCGACCTCTGCTACATTTCAGTGTTGTTTATTGATTTCTGACCCAGTGCTTAATGGTTTTCCCAGTCCCCCTGAACGGCTTTTGTAAGCAATGGGGTTTGTACATCTCACCGATCAATACCTTTTATATTTACAATAAAATTGAAACTGCTTCTGCTGGGGGCGCAGCCCAGCATTTGTCATCCTTCAGCGAGGGAAAACTATGTCATTATCTGAATTAAAACATTTATTTCTGATTAAGAGAGTGTCCTATCTCATTAATTTTTCCCTTTCCAATAGAATGGGAATAGAACCCTATTGATTTTTGCACTTTTACACATCTCCACTGCTGGGAAGATAATTGAGAAGTTAGCCAGAATAAATGAAGTTTCAAGTCTAGTGGGCCAGCCAATACCTTCCAAATTCAAGGTGTTTTTATGAAGCTGGATTTTAATTTGTTGGCAAGCTGAAGCAGTGGGACTTATTCGGCTGAGTAAATTGGATTAAGAGTAGAATCGGCTCAAAGCATGTCTTGGGGAATGCTGAGGGCCTGGCTCCCCCCCTGACAGTCAGAGCCTTTCTTTAGATTTATGCTAAGACAGCTTCCAAATTGCCCTCCTTCAAAAATCCCAGCTCACTTCAGGAAGTGTGGATCACTGACCTAAAAGCCTATTAACTCATGTTTCCCTTCCTCACGCCCATCATCTTAAAAACAACCAAGATCTAATCGGAGGTTGAACTAGACCTTTGGATTGTCGGCACCAATTGATTACACTTTATTAGAATAACGGGACTAAATCCAAGTTTCATTAAAAGGAATTCCCTTTGCTTAGAACCCTTTTTTCTGAAGACCTTTCAATTATAAGCCCTTCTGGCACCCATAGGGAATCCTACTCACTTTGATATTTTTCTCATTAGGAATTAACAGTCATTTGTTCTTATTTCCATATGCAAAACCCAAGCATTGTCTCTCCTGGAAAGGACAGAAAATGTACCTGGTCTCTAGGGTTAGAAGGAAGCAGGGGATACAGATAATTTAAACCATAGCTATCTTTGTTAATGTCTTAATTCATTACCTTCTCTGTAATTTATTTATCATTGGTCCATTACTTTTAGCATTCACATTTACTTCTACATATCTTTAGTCCTTCCAGGAAAAACAGGTTTCATCCTCACATTAAAGGAGAATGAGAATGAGGTTACAACTAAAGCTCTTCCAAGTTATGGCTAAAGATAAGAATCTTTAAAGGGAAAAAAACTGCCAAGTGACCTGAAAATAGAGATGTGCAGAAGCAAGAGCTCATCTAGAAACCAGGTTGAGAATTTGAATTCATAGTCAGAACTCCGCAGTTTGAGGGGAACATGAAAATCATGTTTCCTTTCAGAAGTAAAATGAAGCAGTGAAAATTAAGGAAACTTTTACAGAAAAGATTTCCTGGATTTATGAAGCTGAATTTATGTAACATAGGACAGCCTGAATTTGGTGGCATGCTCTTTGGTATATATGTTTATACATACACACATGCACACCTTCAGCAAAACAGAAACAACCAAGGAAGCACTTCAAGAAGGCTTTATTGCAAAAAAAAAAAAAAAATCAGCACAGCAGATTAAAAATGCTGTGAAAGTGAAGAACTTAATTTCTGACTGCATTTTAATGCATAGTTCGAAGTACCAAAGTATGCAAAAGGTTGAATACATTCATCACAAACAGTTCTGTTTTCTCTCTTTACACCAATGAGGAATTACAGGATTACCAATGACCTTCCTCCCAATGAAGCTCAGTAATTATGGTCATTTATTATACAACTGAGATGAATGGATGAGATTTACATAGAATAAAAATATTATTTAACAGCTGTGTTATTGATGTGTGAAGTGTAATTTTAATTTATTTAAATGCTATAAATATATTGTTAATGTATTCTTTTCAAATTAACCTCCTGAACCACACACTGGCAAAACTTCAATTAATAGTGTGCTAAAATCTATTTTCTCATGTTGTGTGGAACTGTGTATGGCTAAAAATATGTACTGCTGTGATGCCTCGGCATACTTTACCAGTGTATTTTACTTTTCTCCTTGATTCATGATTTCAATTTGAAATTGAATTTCAATTGGAATCATTTAGTGAAATATATCTTCCCTTAAATAAAGGGCCCTTATTTAACTTTGAAATTGTTTTTACTATAAATTCCAAATGCAATGATTTGAGAAAAATTCTATATATTTATGTTCATTTGGCATATTGCAATATTTTTAAATATCTAGCATATTTCCATTGAAATGATAAAATGGGAAAAATATTTAAGCCAACAGCTCTATCTAATTTACTTAGCATATTAGCATAATCTCAACAAGCCTGCAAAGAAACCACTGGCTATATATTATGTTGAATCGCTTAGTACCAAAAGCATATTGTATGTCTATATGCAGAGATAGACTTATGTATTTTACTTCTGGGTTTATCTCTTTTGTATTCTGTCCGTTTGCCCCTGGCTGTCATTATTCCATGCTCATCGACAGAAGAGTTATAGTTTGCAAAAACCTATCAGGTAGGCTGGACACTAGATAATTGAGGTGATGATCATCCCCAGCAAAAGACAATTGATAGTGATAGTGTCAGAGGCTGCACCTAACAAGATCTGTACCCTCTGTCTCCTTTAGCCTTTCTCTGGAATGGACCGAATATGGAATAACATGGACATGGCTGATGAGCATCCCGAGGCAGGACGGCAGTGCATAATACTTCCTGGAACTGCGATAGGATGGGGGTGTCTTTTGACACCAAGGCAGGTTATTAAATAGAAGTGTGAACTATTAAGAGATGATCTTGACCCTCAGTACATTTTTATCAAAGTCAAAAAATATTTGACACCACTGAACAGCTTACCTCTGGTACAAGGGGAGAAATGTTTTATTAAGGAAATTTGTACTATGTTCTTCAGAAAAGAAGAACTCAGAATATATACATTTCTAAATTTAGAACAGCTTGTAGGACTTCCAATAATTAACAGTAGTCGTACATTAAGTATGCTCTGGAGTGATATTTGTAAATGAGATGGTTGACCAACCTTAATAAGAACTTCCTAAATTGAAAATAAAAAAATTTAAATTATGTTTTAAAATAAAGATGATTTTAAGTCTCTTTTGTGCTAACATGATTTAACACAGCTTTTCCTAAAAGGCTTTTCCAATCTACTCTCTTTAAATGCAGAGACGTCTTGGGGATGAAGGAGATTTTCAGGTATATACAGAACACTGTAAATGCAGATTTTTTACACAGAGGGTAAGATGCCTTCTAGATTTTTTGGTCAGCAGCTGCCATAGCCTCTTAGGCTGTTTTCTTACACCCTATTCTATCTGTTCTGACCATTTTTTAAACTGAGGGACCACCACAATTCTTACAACCCTTACCTCCTCATCAATTTAAGTCTAAGTACTGCATATTATAACACTCTAATTGCAGGGACAAAAGCTAATGTAGCCCAGTGACAATGGACTTAGGCCAAAACGGATGAAGAAAGTCTTAGTTTTGCATGGCTATTAAACACCCTATAGTCTATATAAAAATATGCCAAGTTGAGGCTTAATAGTAATAAAATACTATGGGTAATGCCCTCCATCCTGGCTGAATGAACAATGCCCCCTGATTGGGTAATTGACAAACTACACACTGTAACACACTCCCGAATAGCCCGGCTTTTTCATTATGTTGAACAATAGGTTAACTAGATAACTCTGCACTTGGCAAAATTACTTTCCACTGACTTCAAACCATCTTCTTTTCTCCTCAAGCTACTGCTCCCTGTGATATTTCGGCATTCTTCTCCCCAGCAGTGCACTTTCAAAGCCAGTTATATGCTAGCTCAGTGGTGCTCAGATTCTTTCTGTTTTACCTTTCCCCAGGGTCAATTGCCTTTGGGAGGGAACCAATATAGATTAACAGGAAAGATATACTGCCTGATTCATGGCATTTAGAGAGGCCTTCAAATGCACACTGGCTCTTCTGGGATTGATGCTGTTTCAGTCAGAATCCTATTTGCAATTAGTAAATAATTCCCAGTTCTGAAAACGTAGTCCTTTTAGACAAAATGCAAGCAAAAGGCATATCTTTAAACCCTTGGGTACGTCATTCACTTTTTTAAATGTTTATAGATCTGGCCACGTTTTCTGGTGGACCAAGGCATTTGAAGTTCATGCAAGAATTTCTGAAGCATCTCTTTTCTGCCTTCCTGTCGGCATGAGTCAGCATGGCCAGCAATACCTTAAACAAAGCTCTGAGGCCTCCCTGCCACTCCCCTCTGTGCAGCTGAGGAGGCGAGGACTGTTCACTTAATACAGGATATCGATTGATTTATAACAAAGTGATAGATATAACCATTGTCGGTGGAATTACACTGAGTTATAGCGACATAGTTTTCTATTCTACAAGCCACTCCCCATATGTACCATAACTCAAACCCTGAATGACAATAATACTATCTTTGAAATTTATATTCATGATTATAAATTAATTCTTTTTTTGGCTGGACCACCAGCAGTATGGACTTGTAATTCCCAAACAGCATTTATGGCATTAACTTGGGAATACTATCCATCAAGTCTGATGACAAATTGTAGAAGATGATGGTCTTGCCCGCCTCTGGCTCAAGCAGCCAGTTGTTTTCCAGAGAAGAAGGAACCCTTCAACAGAGAAGATGAGGGTGGTCTCCTCTACAGCCTGCCTCACAAACAGTGACAATAACTGGCTGTGTGGCAGACTTCCGACTTCAAAAGAAGAGGAGGGACTCGGTGAATTTTTGCAGAAATTCTCTACATACTGCTTATAATAACAATGTCTGCTATTTATGGAGATGCTGCTACATTCCAGTGTGCTATATTCATTATCTCAAATCCTATCTATAATCCAGCAAAGGGTAGTGCTGTACCCATTTTATAGATGCAAAGGCTGAGAAACAAAGAGTATAAGTGGCTTGCCAGACATCATAGAACTAGCGAGTCAGGATTTGAATCCATGCCCATCTAACTTCACAGAGCCAAGACTTTCCACAGATACAAGTTTCAAGACTGGATTTTCCAAGGACAATACAGAGTAGCCACCACCATCACCAACATAAAGCATCTTGGTTTGCTTAAAAGAAAAGATAATGATTCTAAATAACTGGTGGAATAGTTGAAACTCTAATAACTCACTGTCTTGACCATAGAATGATAGAACACGTTGAAAGCATCAAGAATTCTGAGAGCCAAAGAACTGATGACTCAACGGACAAGAGTTTGAGCAAACTCCAGGACATAGTGAAGGACAGGGAAACCTGATATGCTGAAGTCCACGGAGTTGCAAAGAGTCAGACATGACTTGCTGGCTGAACGATGACAGCAGCAGAACAACAGTAGCTGGTTCAGGTTCTGGGGGCAGACTTACCTGGGTTCAGTCCTAGGCTGCTGCTAACCTGGCTGGGGTTTGATTGCCGGGCAGGTAAAAAAATGATGGTTGTAGCCTGTAGCATTTGCCAGCACTCATGCCATCGCTCTGCCCAGGAACGCAGGCAATATCATTGCCTTGCGACTGTGTCCTAACCATCTTGCTGGTAGGAAAACAACCATTATTTTTATATTGATTTTGCTAGTGATAAACTATATCATATTTTGGTTATTAGCTACATAAAAATAAAATATTTTAAAATTAAAGAAAGCAATGCTGTCACGACTTACGTGACAAAAATCAGTGTCGCCTGACCATATAAGTGGTCTCCTCCACAAACGCTTGCATCTCCTAAAAATTCTAAAACTCCACACTGCCTTTGCCTTCAAGACATTGGAGGATCCTCTTAGGTGGTAGAGGGCAGGTCAGGGAGAGGGAAAGGAAGGCTGACTAGGCACAGCAATGCCTAAGTTTCCACACCTGTAAAGTGGGAACAAAGTGCACCTACTCCATATAGCAATGATGAGAATTAAATATACTGACTGATATTTGTAAGGGGCTTCCCTGGTGGCTCAGATGGTAAAGAATCTGCCTGCAACACAGGAGACCTGGGTTCAGTCTCTGGGTTGGGAAGATCCCCTGGAGGAGGAAATGGTAACCCACTCCAGATTCTTGCCTGGAGAATCCCGTGGACAGAGGAGTCTGGTGGGCTATTGTGCACGGGGTCGCAAAGAGTCAGATATGACTGAGTGACTAACATTGATATTTGTAAAGCACTTAGAATAAGTCTAGAAGATAGGAAGTGTTCAATAAATGTAGGCTAAAACTATGATGTTTTCCAACCTGAGGGCTTTTAACCACATCACAGCTCTAATCTGGAATACTTCCACCCTCCTCCCCATCCACCCTTCCTTCAAGATCAGCCTTTATCCCCTCAAATCATTGTTATGCACCTCCCCAACTTCTCTCTAACCTACTACACACACGTTCTCTACCCTAGGCATCAGGATGGCTGGCTTCCCATCTCTTCTCTAGACCTCTTATTTCTATTTCATTTCCCATACATTAATATTATTTCCATTTATATAATATGTACAATGTTACATACAATAATTATGTACATACATATGTAACTTCACAAAATGACAATATGTAATGTTATACCATATATAGTAATGTGTATAATAATTTATACATATTAATTTCCACTTTTTTCATCAGGCCTTGAGTTTGCACTTGCTTTTCTCTCCGACAGCACCTAGCTCAGAGAAGAACTTCAAAAATGAGGTTGACCTGAAGCCTAGCTTCCACCCACAAAGCCAAATAAAAAGTGAAGCCCAGAGACCTCCCCGGCAGTCCAGTAGCTACGATTCACTGCTTCTACTGAGGGGCTGCGGGTCTGACCCCTGGTTGGGGAAATAAAATCCCACATGCTGCCAAAAAGATTTATTTTTTAAGTGAGGCCCAGTTTTTCCTACTTGCTGCTCAGTTTTATTCTTTTCTAGAATCTGTTTAGTTCTTTGTTTCAAGATGCTATCTGGCACATCCCCTCCCTATCTCCCCCCCTTAACACTCCAAGATGTTTGGGATCTTTCCTCTAGCTTTTCCCAGCTATGAACTTGTTCTCTTCCTTCTCAGATTTTCTTTCATCTCATTTTCTGTTTGCTTTGGTGTTTTTGTTTGTTTGTTTGTTTCTGTTATGAAAGATTTTCTGATCCTCATTCATTCATGTATTCAATGACTATTCTGCCATTTACCCACTTAAAGCTCTCCATTAACTTTCCATGAAGCTCAGGATATATATAAACCTCTTCACGTGGCCCATGAAAAGGGTGAGCTTACAATTTATAATTCAAACTGGGAACTTCTGCGGGTTAAAGGGGATGCTATTAATAACCACCCAGGACAACAGGTGTCAACCACAACTGTCCTGGGCAAAGTCCTCCCAAAAGGCCCTGATGATCTGACTCCTTCTCGCCCTTCTGGCCCTTCCATGTCTCTCTCTCTTGCTCACGCTACCTCCGTCCTCTTTTAGCTCTTCCAGAAGGCCCAGGTCTGCCTTCTCAGGCCCCCTCACCTGCCCTTCCCTCTGCCTCTTTTCCCACCTCCCACACCTGGACCTTCCGGTACTCCTGATAGTCTTACTAAACCCCTTGTCCTTGACTCTCTTAACCTCCCATTGGTACCTTTAGGACCTGCCCCAAGTCACATGTGTGCATTTATTTCTGTGCTTGGGAGTGTTCGTGGTAGTAGGCCCATGTCTGTTCAATGCACTTCTGAATACACTCCCAGCACTTGGCACAGGCTCAGGGACACTCAGGAAATATTTATGAGATGCTTATTTCCATCCTTCAATTCAGTCAATGCATCAAACATGTATTAAGTTCCTACTGTGTGCCAGGCTCTGTGGTAGAAATACCACAATAATAATAGGTTCAGTCTAGAGAGACTTCACTTTCACTTTTCACTTTCATGCATTGGAGAAGGAAATGGCAACCCACTCCAGTGCTCTTGCCTGGAGAATCCCAGGGACGGGGAAGCCTGGTGGGCTGCCGTCTATGGGGTCACACAGAGTCGGACACAACTGAAGCGACTTAGCAGCAGCAGCAGGGTGATCATTCAGTTCAATTCAGTCACTCAGTTGTGTCCGACTCTTTGTGACCCCACGGACTGCAGCACACCAGGCCTCCCTGTCCATCACCAACTCCCAGAGTCCACCCAAACCCATGTACATCCAGTCGGTGATGCCATCCAACCGTCTCATCCTCTGTCGTCCCCTTCTCCTCCTGCCCTCAATCTTTCCCAGCATCAGGGTCTTCTCAAATGAGTCAGCTCTTCACATCAGGTGGCCAAAGTATTGAAGTTTCAGCTTTAGTATCAGTCCTTCCAATGAACACCCAGGACTGATCTCCTTTAGGATGATCTCCTCAATAGACTCACATAAAAAGAGTTCCAAAACAACAGGTTTTAACTCGGAAGGGTACCAGGCTAAGAGCAGGGAGAAGAGAGGGTTTCAGCTCCGTGGGGGCAGGGAGGGGTAAGAGAGGGGTCATCGTGGAGCACAGAGGCTGAGCTCATGAGTGGGTTGAGTCCACAAGGAAAGGCAAGGTAGAGGTGCTCTGAGAAGGGGTGCATGGGAGATCTGTTGAGGGTACAGATGGGATGGGGGACCAGAATGGTGATGGAGAGGTGATGGGTAATGGTCCTCCAGTCAGCTTCCTGCTACCGAGGTGCCCCTGACCCTACTCCTCCACAGTGGACCAGGGGGTGCTCAGGATCCTCTCCCTTACTCCTCGTCTCCTTCCAGTCAAGCCCTCTGTGACTTATGGCCAAATGGCCTTCCTTCCACCGGCCCAGGGTCATCTCTCTCAAGGCCAGCAGTGGCCTACTCTCTGAGCACGTCTATCTTAGACATCTTCTTGGAAGCAGACACCTGCCCTCTGGGTCACATCTTGGGAAGTAGCCTTACTACCTTGCAAGGCTCCCAAACAGGGACATGCGTTCACTGGAAAGGTGTCTGCATGGTTCTGAGCAGGCAGGGATGTCCTTGTAAGATGGCCTGGTGAACCGGCTTGGACCGCTGCCCCTAGCTAGAAGGCAGAGCTTCCCACAGTTATCCTGTTAGGCACGGGGGGACAGGGGCTCTCCTAGGCCACCTTTTCATAGGGGATTAAGGGAAAGCCTGGGTCCCTTTGACTCTGCCGCCTGGGGCCCCGCAGAAGCCTCAGGAATCCAAAGACCCCCTTTCCTCGGAGAATCCATTTCAAGGGGGTGCAGAGACTCTCCGCAGAGGTACTGTGAGAGATACAATAAACAATGTACAAAACAAAGATCTCCCAGAGGGAGGGCGGAGGCCCAAGCCACAGAGGAGAACTAATCCTCCTTTGGTTCGCGGAGATGGCTCTTTCTCCTAAATATCTGTGCTCCAGACCCGGAACGTACTGGTTAGCAGTGCCACGTGGGACCTCCGGTGTCCTGTGGAGCCCTTATGCTGCTGGGGACAACCTAATCTGTTTACCCAGGCTCTGACTCAGAGAGACGCAGGAGGGTGACTGCCTGAATGGGGCCCTCTCTGCAGGAAGGCCATCTTTAAGAGTAATAGGAATAACAGCTCCCATTTTATTAATCGGTGGGGTTGCTCACTCTTCATGGCCATTTACATCTATACTTCTAGTCCTTAAAATCGAGCTTCCTGACTGGTAAACAGAGTCAGAAGTCAAATCCAGGGCTGTTTGACTGACAGGCCCTGTCCACTGTGGGACACACTTCTCCTTCCCTGAGAAGGAAAGGGGACAGGCTGGAGACACCTTGATGGCCTCAGAAGGGGGTAACACCACCATCTTTGATAGACTGTGAACCATAGGTGTTTACCCCAGCTCTGTGCATACACACAGGATGAGTTGATGGCAGAACGTGGGCTCAAGTGCAACCTTGGACAAGTCTAGCATCAACTATAAAATCAAAACAATATCTGTTTGACCTGTCATGGAACTAACAGAAAGAAAACTAGTGAGTTTACAAACTATGTTCCCCAGAACCTAGCTCAAGCTTCAGTGAGCATTAAAAAAATCACTTTCTAGGGCTTGTTAAAATGAAGATTCCCTGGCCTGGGCTCAGAGATTCTGAATTAGCTGGTCGGTAAGAGGCTGGGGCATCTGCATTTTACCCGTTTTACCCTGGTGATTCTATGACCAATGAGGGAGATGTTGAGAAACCCTGGCCTGGCTGGCGGTCAGTGCCTCCCAGTGGGAATTTGCAGGTGGAGACGTAGGATCCAAAGTCCCCCAGTCCAGCTTCACCCAGATTGCTCTGCTTTGATCTCTTTTATGTACTGGGTTTTTAAATCAGATTTCATTTGCAGGAGACTTACACGATTTAAACTCTAAAATAAAAAATAAAATAAAGAAAATCACAGTGCACTGCTACAGGTGAAAATGCTTTGGGTAAGTTAAAGATGCTTTCCAGATAGCAGCAGTTTTAGTCTTACCTAGGCCATCTGCAGCCCTCAGGGAATGAGCCATTCTGGCCAGCCTAATTTTCCCCACGGCATTAAAGCTTTTTATTAAATGTTAATCGTTCTGTGGGGAATACGTTACACCCTTCCCTGACTTTTAAAACAGAGAATGAGGAACACAGTTTAACTGTTGTTTGAAAGTTTAGGACCCTTGGATATTGTGCGGCCATCCCAAAGGGAAGTCTTGCCAAGCTTAACAGGGAGGGTAGATCCCTTAGATGCTGCTTTCAGCCTCTCTGACACAAGCCAGGGTTGACACAACATCTTAGGAAGGTAGAGCAGCATGGTGAGAACGGGAGAGCATCCGGGATTTGGGTGACAGGAGGAGCTGGGTCTCATTTCCTTCATCTGTAGGATAAGAGGTCAAACCGAGCAGCCTCCAGAGCAGGGAGCCAGTCTCCAAGGTGGGGGTTGCAAGCTCCACTGCCTTCAGGGGCCTAGCAGGTGGGGCTGGTGGGGAATAGGAGAACAATGCCTGCCTGAAGCACACCCAAACAGTGTCAGCAGACTGGGAATGGAGTGCGAGTGTTCCTAGCCATCAGGTCCTCCAAGTTTTCAAGAAAAGTTGAAAATCTGGGTTTTTCTGAAATCTCTGGATTTCATAAATGTTGGCCCCTGTGGTGGATAGGGCTTCCCAGGTTGCTCTAGTGTTAAAGAACCCATCTGCCAATGAAGGAGACGTAAGAGACACAGCTTTGATCCCTGGGTCGGGAAGATCCCCTGGAGGAGGGCAAGGCAACCCACTCCAGTATTCTCGCCTGGAGAATCCCATGGACGGAGGAGCCTGGCAGGCTACAGTCCACAGGGTTGCAAAGAATGCGACACAGCTGAAGGGACTGAGCGCGGACGCACGTGGTGGGTAGGGTAGGCTAGCCCACTCATTTCTACCCCATTCTCCTGAGAGGCCTCCTGTCCTTCAGAGACCAGATTGTGATACGTTTCCCATTTCTCCATGGTTTAGGTTTGGGATGTGATTTAAGTTGTGTCAGCAAGATTCAGTCACAGTTGTGAAAGGCAGAGTGGTGCCAAGGCTGTGTTCCAAATCCCCTTCTGGAGCCCTAGCTGTAAGGAAGTCTGGAAACACGGGTCAGATGGAGTTCATCTGCGGGCAACTTGGGGCCTGAGGTCTCTTCTGCGTCTAACACTTGTTAGACAGCAGAGTAGCAGCTGCCAGAGTGGACACCCTCAGGGGCTATCCTAGTGGGAGAAGCAGCCACATGGCCACCTACACTCACCCTTTCTCATCAAAGGTCTCCCTGCTCCCCTCCTCCACTCCTGAGGGACCCTTGGGTATTCATGGACTCTGGAGAATCCGGGACTCTTGAATCCTCTTCTGAACACAATGCTCGTGTCTTCTCCCAGCACGAGGATTAAGGGCACGCTCTTCTGGTTTCCAAAGAGGGGACTGCTACTCTTTAGGCGGGGTCCTGCCTGGATGGTTGGCACGCAGAGTTCTCTGCTGCTTCCCTCCACCTCTTTCAGTGTGTTCCAAAGAGACCAGCTGGGGGCTTCTAACAGGGGTTCAAGTTTCCAACTCTGTTACCCTTGAGCTGCCCAAACTGGATTTTATCTGCTCCAGTGTATGTGGGCAGGCAGATTCTAGTGACTTTTAAGGACATAGAGGAGCTGCCATTTCATACATCATGATAGCTGTTGTTTTTTGCTCAGTCTGACTCTGCGACTCCATGGATTGTATGTAGCCCTCCAGGCTCCTCTGTCCATGGGATTTCCCAGGCAAGAATACTGGAGTGGGTAGCCATTCCCTTCTCCAGGGGAATCTTCCTGACCAGGGACTCACATCTCCTGCACTGGCAGACAAATTCTTTACCACTGAATCACCTGAGAAGCCCCAACTGTTATTTACCAAGGGCCTATTATGTGCCAGACATCATCTCGAATCCTCACAACAACCCTGAGGGGCGGTTGCTGCTGCCCCCATTTTACAGATGAGGTAACCTAGGCTTGGAAAGCCTTGTGACTTCCCCAGGGTCCCAGAGATAATAAGTGGCAGAACCAGAATTCAGAAACAAGCTCTTTTTTTTTTCTCCTTAATCCTTATGAACCAAGGTCCTGGGTTACTCCTGGACACAACAGATTCTTATTTTAAAAAGTTGCTGAGACACCAGAGTGAGCCGGTAAGTGGGTTAGATAATGTGATTCTGCCTCCTAGTGGTCAGGTGTGGCATGGCTACTCACTATGCCACAGGTGGGGCGGGGAGGCCTCTGTCCTGCTGCCCCAAAGGCCCTGGCAGCTGGTTGTTTCAAGAGTGGGCTTGGCCATTCTGGGACATTAAGGCCTGGGAGTGAGTGAAGGCAGTTAGCTTGCATTCTCAGGCCTTCTCACCTTCTCCCGGGGGAGTGGCAAGGACAGCCTGTGGTGCTCAACTCTTACCTGGCCCCAGGCATATAGAACACTGACCCACTGACTGTCCTCCCATGTGCCAGGCACCTGCTAAACTTTTACAGCTGTTGCCTCAGTTCCCACTCTTTCCCCAGGTGGTGATTACCCACTATTCCTTATTATTCAGTCCTTAAGATCTGTGCATGAGAAATTGTCCCCCAGTTATACCTTGGAAGGTGGTGCTGAGAACACTATAGTTAACCTAACCTGAACAGCTTCATCACCTTGAGGGCCTGCCTTTCATAATAATTATTATTGTTAGATATACTGTGTACATAGTTCCTTTTAAACCTTCTAACCCAAATTTTTCCCAATCAGTACAATTTCAATTATTTGTTTCCAATGCAAAAAGTAACGTGAACACCCTCAATAAGAACAGCTGCTTCTGAGACCTTCTTCTGATCCCCTGCACTGAGGATTTTGAGTCCCAGACACCTGACACCTTTCTTCCAGGAGTGCGTGTATCCCACACTCTGACGTGCCAATTAGCTAAACACAAGGTTTGTCTCTCCCTCTCCTGAAAACGCACACTTCCCTGTTCTGAGCGTGTCTGTTGTCAGATGCTGTGGGTCTCAGCGGGAGCTCTTCCAGCCCCTGGTGACTTTGAGTGGCAGCAACATTCTCTGCTGAGAGTAAAGAGCCCCTGCATGGCCGGGCCACGTGCTACTGTTGCTTCCGTAGTGATCTCACAGCACAGAAGTCCTGATTTCTTTTTTAAGTATTCACCTTAGTGGCTCTGTAATAAGCCATTAATTTGCATATCCCTTGCCACCCCAAAACTGTATGTTGCTTAAGCCTAGAAAATGAATTACTCTGTGATAATTTGACCTTTTATTTAAGAGTATCTCCTGTCTTACTGTCTTAATTGCGTTTTTCTCTTCTAAGCCTATCTTATGCCTACCCTTGCACTGGCGCTCTGCTCAGGTATTGCCTCCTCTGGGAAGCCCTCCCTGACTGTTTGGGATGAGTTATGTCTCTTCCTGCCCTGCCTTCAATAAGCACAGGGGCTTATTGAGAAAAGCCAAACAATATAATTAAGATGGAAGCACATGTATATGCATCTATGTATAAAGTTCAAAAAGAATCAATAAAACCTCAGATAAGTAACTTCTAATTTTTAGGGAAAGCTGTCATTCATATGGATGAGCATCAGCACCTTTTTAAAGCCACTTAAGTGTTTCATTAAACTAAATTAATAGTTGTAGCCCCTTTCTAAAAATTGGCATTCTGATAACACTATCAAGAACCATATTGAAAAATGTTACTTGCCCAAGGGACCACAAATAAATACATACTTAAATAAAACCAAAGAAATTTAATTAAGTGTATGAACAATTATACTAAATGATTTCTCCGGGAAGCCAATGGGAAATTATACCTAACAAATAGCTACAGAATAAGGTCTGTTGTTGAGAGGTTATTAAGCTAATCAGATAATCAAATTTCATCACCAACCGTAGCCATCTGATTTGCCCATGTCAAAATAAAGCCATTATTAACCCTTGCTTAATGAAATCTGAGTGGGGAGGAGGAGGGCAGCTAGTTTCATAACATATCTTTTTTTAAAAGTAAGGCTTACAAACATTTTTCTTCTCCTAACTCCAAAACAAGATTTTACTATTGTTCTGTAAAAATCTGAAACTATTCAGATTTTTTTTTTTAAAAAGGGGATAAAATTGAAAATGAAATTCATAGATGTTTTCCACTAAATTCATCGATGAAGGGGAAAGTAAACAAATAGGCTTTGCTCTCAAAATTTGGTGAAGCAAATTTGTTCCAAGGCTAAGGTGTTCCTTGCCAGTTTTAAACCCAAGATGCATTTTTATAGCCAAGAACTAAAACCCTGAAACACAGTGATCCACAGAATAATGGAAATGCTGACACAACCTTCACTTCGGCAGCGGGAATGGTGCCACTATAATTTATGGAGAACACATTTTGGTTTTGTCAGGTTTTTAAACATAGACTGTTATAAATTTGAAGGAGGACTGTCTTGTTAAAGCTTCAAATGGCATGTGTTAGTATTGGGGTATGCATCATGTCCTATATTTGGAATGGCATTTGTAGAACACAGCTTTTTCCAATGGGAAGAGAGGACACTGAATCCTGTTTTGTTTTCCGAACAATATTCTCTGATTAAAAGCGTCATGGTCATCCTCAGTGTGCTCATAACCAGCTAGAAGATCCTAGGAAAATTGTCCATCCACAGACAGGGTTCCTTTCCTACCTTTCTTCACTCGTGCGTTCATTATTTGACAAATATTTATTGAAGGTATTCACCGTCATGTCTTATCTCAGACAATGGAGATAAAATGTAATTATGGTGCTGTCTCTGCCCTCTAGGATCTTATATTTTGCAGAAAGAAAGATAAAAAAAACACACAAAGAAACAACACTGTATGTGTATAGATATTGTGTGCATGTATGGTGTGTGCGTTTAGCATTCAAACCACACATCCTTAACCAAAGGGAGAGAAATCTTCCTGACCACTCCCACAATGCGGGGGGCTGGGGGGAGGCAGCAGGGGATCCAACAGCAGAGGATGAGCCTCACTGCTGTGGGAGTTACTGGGTGCTTGGTAAAGAATATAGAAGTTAGTCTGAGAGGTCTGCATAGTGAACACAGATTCCATTCTCTGGAGCTCTGGAACTGATTTCTTTAGAGGAGGGCGTAGAGTACTGGGTTACCCTGAAGACCAATCTGTCTTTCACTGTATCATCCTTTTGCCCTACTTATGATGCCTTTGTACAGAGCTGTCATTTTTGTGATTCTCTCTGAAAGGAGTTACTCATGTTGATTCTCTTTGATGTGGGGTTTTCTTTGAGGCAATTGTCATTACTATAAAACTTGGTATAGGTAGAAACTACAAGAAGCATAAGTGGACTTCTCTGTCCATTCCACCGTTTTCTAACAGTATGACCTTGAAGCCTCAGGATTTGTATGCTGTGAAATGGGCATGAGCCAAGGCCATCCCTCTGGTGAGTTGGGACACCACAAGAGTCTCAGTGAGGACCACTGGGGAGCAAGATTCATGGCTCAATCTATCAGTTAGGGGCAGGAGGGGAGACGGAGGGAGGAGGAGAGGGAGAAGCACCAGAACACTGCAAAAGGATGTCCCTAAATATGACAGGACCTGCAATGTGTCTTCCAGTGGAGTACCACACAGCCATAAAAAAGGATGCTTATAAAGGCCAAAAGAGTAGCCGACATCTATTGCACACCCACTAAGCTAGGTGCTATCTTTCAATTATGTCATTTGAGTGTCACACTAATCTTTTGTTTGGAGAGGAAACTGAGCCTTTGTTGGGCAACTTTCCATTCTGGGGTAGTCTCACTTTGTGCCTGATGTCTTGGATTAATCATGAACAATGTCCCCCTTTACTCCCATAGGTGTTCCTATTTGGGTGATGTCTTGTATGGTTACCCCAGTGTCACACAGCTAATAGGTGGCAGAATCAGGATTTGGACCCCTACAGTCTGACTCAAACCCACATTCTTAACCACTATGGTATAAATATGTTTGTCACAAAATTCTCATGGGGAAAAAAAGAGTACAAAATTATATATGCATTTTATCATTGTTTTTGAAGCATTCTGTGCAGAGAAAAAACTCTAAAAGGAAATGTATGAGTGATTAGGTATAAGTGTAGAGAATGTAATAGAGTTTTTAAATAGTTCTTCCTACTTTACGAGTTTTCTAAATTTTCTTCAATTAGAATGTATGACTTTTATAATGAAAATAGTATTTTTTAAAAGCAGGCATAAAAAGTATCTCAAGTAGTATTTCATGAACAAGTATTATTTGATATTTTAGATGCTATCAAAGATTAAGTATAATGAAGCCAAAAAGAAATGAAAAGGGAGCAGGAGGAGGAAAAGGAAAAGAGAAAGCCTCTGGACTAAAATTCATGAACCCAGAGATGAGAATCTGTAGTCACTCCAACTGGCCATGGTCTGACTTTGACCTTGTTTCCTTGGGAGCCCCTAGAGATTCAAATCTAAGGGAGAACATAGTGAAATGATTACAAATACAGAAAAGGCATGTTAGGGTCAACTGGGACGATTTTCATACAAACTAACAATTAGATGACATTATGGAAATACTGTCAATTAAAAAAATATTTTTAACTAGGATGATGGTATTGTTATTATATTATGAGTTATTTGAAAGAATGTCCTTCCTCCTGGGAAATGCATGCTAAAACATTCAGGGATGAAATGTCATCATCGTCTCCATAACTTACATTCAAATGTTTCAGGAAAAAAAGTATGTGTGTGTAAAGAGAAAGAGCAAATTTGATAAAATATCAACAGCTTCTTCATCTATTTGGGTGAGATATGGATGCTCCTTGTATGTTTGGTAATTTTCAACATAAAATTTGAGATTGATTTTTAAAAAATCCTTTTGAAATAATAAAGCAAGAAAACAAGATTGAAAAAATATGTCTTAAAATAATAACTATGTATGGCAAAAACCACCACAATACTGTAAAGTAATTAGCCTCCATTTAAAATAAATAAAAAATAATGATAATAATAATTAAAGGATAAAGGTATGAAAGCCAGAGATTTCAATAGTAGTTATATGGCATAAGTGCATTATAACCCTGGGTGAGCCTTTCTAACCTTCAGTTCTTCATCTGTAAAATAGTGGTGATAATAATACCTACCTTACAGGCTTTTGCATAGGAGTAAAAGATTATGAGTATAAAGCATTTATTACTGTGCATATCTGTAGTTCATATGAGTGAAAAATAATCAAGTGTCATAAAATAGGAGCTTCACAAAGAACTTTAAGCCTTTGAGGAATTTAAAATGAAGGAAGGTTTTTCCTCCTGTAGCTCTGTTTTCCATGTAAATACAACTAAACTTGACATTACATGGAAAATTCTAAGAACTCAGAAGTTTGAATAAGATGGAATCGTGGAATCAGGTAAGCTAATAGTTTTTTTGGCTCTGACCAAGTCTATTCAACTATTTGGTTCTTATTGTAATTGCGTTTGTCTGTTTGGCTTTGTTGTGCTTTATCGTCTACCTGTGACCTAGGGCTCCAGTGAAGGGCAAAGGAACTCAGGTTCAACACATGTAGGGGGTTTTGCCAGGCTCCCCAGCTTAGTCAGAGCACTCTTAAGTGGAGGATAACCCTGGATGTCATATATCAATATCCTAACAAGACAAAACAACAAGACCACTGCATCTTAAAGGAAATCAACCCTGAATACTCATTGGAAGGACTGATGCTGAAGCTAAAGCTCCAATACTTTGACCATCTGATGCAAACAGCTGACTCATTGGAAAAGACTCGAATGCTGGGAAAGATTGAAGGAAGAAGAAGAGGGTGACAGAGGATGAGATGGTTGTATGGCATCACTGATGGAATGGACATGAACTTGGACAAACTCCGGGAGATGGTGAGGGACAGGGAGGCCTGGCATGCTGCAGTCCATGGGGCCACGAAGAGTCAGACACAACTTGGTGACTGATCATCAAGTACTAGTAATGATGATTATAATACTAAAAAATACATCTTCAATATTCTATCGAAGCACACATTTATTGAGTGCTTATTATATATGTGCTGAAGATGTAGAAATGAATTAAAGTCCTTGCTCATAATTTGGTGGTGATGGAGAATGACATGTACATAATTTATGATAATGATACATTTGCACAGCATTTTATAGTTTACAGACCATTTTCCCTATATTGTTTCAACCAGCTAACTCCTGAGGTAGCATCCATGGTAGCAAAATATCTTCTCATTGATTCCCTTATTTAATCGTCACAAGGTGATGCCATGACAAACTACTGGGTGGAGAAAGCTTCAGTTTGGATCATCTGTATCACGACATATCAGTACCCTAACCCTTATTTAACCTAAGACAGGACACACTCATCTTACTCATCTTTGTATCTTAATTCTCTGCAAGAAGCCCAAAATGTAGGAGTGATGCAATTAACACTTTTTGAAGGAAAGAGGGAGAGAAAGGGAGTCATTTTTAACTCTAAGAATTTATCAAGCCCCTACCACATACATAATATGTGCTAAACAGTAAGGAAAATGCAAAAAGAAGTTTAAGAGATGAAGTCCCTGTCCATAAATACTTTTAGGCTAATATCAGCAAAATAGTTTAAAGACAGTAAGCACAGCTTACCTTTAAGTAAGAAAAAAAAAACTAACAATTTTTTTTTAAATGATTGTCCCTGGATGTGCACTTGATCACAAATCAAAGTTATAATTGTAAGGAAATACAGTATGTTTGCAATTTAATTTATTGCAAGTTCATGAGAGTGACTTCTCTTGATCTGTAACGTTGCCAAATTAAACTAAGGTTCAGTTGGCAAAGTTTGCACCAAATAAAAATTCCAATGAAAAATCTCAGTGAACTGAAAATCCCCTTTAAACAGGAGCTCCAATGTCAGCATTACAATTTCACTTACATATTCAATAGCCGTCTCTCTTCATTACAAATAATAAACTAGTATCTCTTTTAAATATACAGGTATTGAGGTATATATGCATAAATTAACCTCAACTCACATAAAGAAGAAAAATCCATTTAAATCTTCATTTATTTTTTATTGGCTTTTCCACTTGTCATAAACAGTTTGTAACCAGAGATATATCATCATACTAAACATCATGTAAAACCTCTCACTCAATAATCCAATTGATATCCAGGTAATATATCCAGTGGCAACAGTTCTCAAATGGGCCATTTTATAACCTAGGCAAAGGTTAATCATCCTTAGCTTCCTAAGTGTGATCTTAACCGAACTCCTGCTGCTTAGTAGTGACTTTCAAACAACATCCTGTTTTATGGTTAGCTAATTATTCTTTACTAACATTAATGCATCCCAGAACTGGGAACATCAAACAACATGCTGAGAGAAATGTCTATTATCTTTATTGTTGTTGGGTTTTTTTTCCACACTTAAAAAATCTTGTTTACAGCATTCCTGCTGAATACTTAAATTTTATCTGTCCTTTACTGTGTTCATTTAGCTATACCTTTCCCTTAATTTCCAAATAGGTAAGATAAGCCTCAAAACTATATAATCTGTACAATGTAAGCAAATTTACTGAATAAATTAGGAAATTAAGGAGAAAGTAGGAGTAAAAAATTGAGAGCCTAGAGTGAACTTAGTGCCCTAAATGCCCTTCAGGAACCCCTGAACATTAAATGAAGCTAAACCACAAATTCAGCTCTGAATTTTCTAGCAACCAATACAATCAGGTAAATATAATTTATTCATTCTCTTCAATGATAAGATCTATTTAACATATTAGATGAAAGGCATTTTGTTGGACACTGATTATGGAGTATAGGATAAAAAAAAAGACTCAAAATTTTCCCTTGGAGAACTTGCCATTCTGTTACATAGACAAATTTTCACAGATATATAGTTATAAACTGAAAATTTTATAAAGGAACAATTGTGTTCTAAGAGAGCAAATATTACGGAAGATCAAAATTTAGAATGGGGGAATTGAAATTTAACCTGAGTTCTCCCTAACTTGCCCTCTGGTTTGTATTCTTTCTTAATAATCAAACTTCAATTTTTAGCTAGGCATATTGCTGCCCCAATAAAACACTACATTTTCCAGCATCCCTTGCAGCTGGAGATGACCATATGACTAAGTTGTCACCAGTAAAATGTAAATTGAAATACTGGGTGGGCTTCGGGAAATGTATCCAAGACATCAGCCTTAGCTGGATGAAGCATCATTTGTGGCCCCCACTTCCTCCTGTGTGCATGCTCACTCACTTTAGTCATGTCTGACTCTTTGCGACACTATGGACTGTAGCCACCAGGCTCCTCTGTCTATGGGATTCTCTAGGCAAGAATACCAAAATGGATTGCCATGCCCTCCTCCAGGGTATCTTCCCAACCCAGGGACCGAACCTATGTCTCCTGCATCTCCTGCATTGCTGGCAGATTCTTTACCACTGAGCCACCAGGGAAGCCTACCCCCTTTCTCCTACCAAGAGCCGATAATGGCTCCTGTGGCCATTTTGGACAGTGTAGTGATCTGGAAAATGAAAGGCATGTCCTGACGATGGCAGAGAAGAAACATGGAAGTCTGGATGACACTCTGAAGATGAACACTAGACTCCATATCCTGGTTCAGTTCAGTTCAGTTCAATCCAGTTCAGTTCAGTCGCTCAGTCGTGCCCAACCCTTTGCAACCCCATGAATCGCAGCACGCCGGGCCTCCCTGTTCATCATCAACTCCCGGAGTTCACTCAAACTCATGTCCGTCAAGTCAGTGATGCCATCCAGCCATCTCATCCTCTGTCGTCCCCTTCTCCTCCTGCCCCCAATCCCTCCTAGCATCAGAGTCTTTTCCAACGAGTCAACTCTTCCCATGAGGTGGCCAAAGTATTGGAGTTTCAGTTTCAGCATCAGTCCCTCCAATGAACACCCAGGATTGATTTTCTTTAGGATGGACTGGTTGGATCTCCTTGCAGTCCAAGCGACTCTCAAGAGTCTTCTCCAACACAACAGTTCAAAAGCATCCATTTTTCAGCGCTCAGCTTTCTTCACAGTCCAACTCTCACATCCATACATGACCACTGGAAAAACCATAGCCTTGACTAGATGGACCTTTGTTGGTAAAGTAATGTCTCTGCTTTTGAATATGCTATCTAGGTTGGTCATAACTTTCCTTCCAAGGAATAACCATCTTTTAATTTCACGGCTACAATCACCATCTGCAGTGATTTTGGAGCCCCCCCCAAATAAAGTCTGACACTGTTTCCACTGTTTCCCCATCTATTTCCCATGAAGTGATTGGACCAGATGCCATGATCTTAGTTTTTTGAATGTTGAGTTTTAAGCCAACTTTTTCACTCTCCTCTTTCACTTTCATCAAGAAGTTCTTTAGTTCTTGTTTTCTGCTGTAAGGATGGTGTCATCTGCATATCTATTGAGGTTATTGATATTTCTCTCTGCAATCTTGATTCCATCTTGTGCTTCATCCAGTCCAGCATTTCTCATGATATACTCTGCATATAAGTTAAATAAGCAGGATGACAATATACAGCCTTGACGTACTCCTTTCCCAATTTTGAACCAGTGTATATGTAGAACATCCTAGTTTTCTACATAAGAGATATATAAGTGTTTCTTTTCTTGTTCAGACCACTGCTCTTTAGTTTTCACTATGTTATGTCGCTGAACATAAACCCAACTGACTCCATAGCAAAGAGACAGTCAGGCAAAGGGTTGAGAAAGGGGATTCCAGTTAGCAGTCATGAAGTTGGAAAGACCTTGGTTTACTTCAGGGACTGAAAGAAGATCAGTATAAATAATGCCTAAGGAGTGACCATACCTGATGAGACAAAGAGATAAGAGCAGATCCCTCAGGCTCCGGGTTCGAGTTTATTCCAAGTATCTCAAGAAGTGTTAGCATAAGGTCAGTGGTTTCCCAACATTTTTGTTGGCCACTGAGTCCCTTCTTCAAATAAAATCTAATGCAGATGCAGAAAACAAATAAATGCAGAGCTGCTCAAGGTAAAATCAGGAATCTGGGTCTCAGAGCCTTTTGCTCTTACTCCCAACCTCAAAGCAACCTCACAGCAACCTCACAGCTCCTTAAGCAACCCAGAAGACCCCTCAGGCTCTTGAAACTATGGTGTAAAACACGTAGAACTGAATGGTTCACAGTGTCCTTCAGGTAGACCAAGCACTTTTGGAGAAACCTGAGACTTCCTAGTATTGAGACCAGAGAGAAATTATTTCTGTGGGTCTTCACAGAAAGGAGTTGGTAATGACTTGTCAGCCAAGGCTTCATGCCAAAACACAATTCAGAGAAAGCAATTTTAAAGGTCAAGGAGAGGATAGCAGGATTGGAACAAAGTAAAACAAAGCCACCCAGCTACTGTGTCCTCCTGTGGGCTGGCTTAATCCAGGACAGCCTGAGCCTGGCCCTGGGATGCTTTTTGTCTCTTTCCACCCAGTAGGCCTCTATCAAGCTCAGTCTCAGCTGCAGTCAAGGCTGCTGCCTGGAAGCCCACTCAACAGGGGCTTCTCACAGGGCGGGTACTTCCCCGAGCCAAAGATTTCCATCACACACTTGTTAGGCCTGCAAATAAATTGGCAACACAGCTGAATTTAATCTTTTAATTCCCCCTTGAGAACCAATTTCTCCAAGCCATTCCCATGTAGACAAAAAGATTTTGTCTCACTAAACCTGTTTATTGACCAAAACTGTCGCCTCTGCTCTGACCGCTGACCTTATCTGAATATTCAAATCTATTACAGATCGCAAGTTCAAATGATTTTGGTGCCCTCTGGAAGCCCTGTTTTCATAGTGAGCTGATTACGAATGACAATATTATAAGGGCTTTAATTGAGATTCTACAAACAATTTGCACCCTGGATTTACAAACCTAATATATTCAGAAGTGTGAATGCTGCTGACACTTTTTTTTTTTTTTTGGAAGGCAATGTTGGCTATCTGTCTGTAAATGATGCCACTTCCCCTGACCAACAGACTTACCCCTCTCAACACAAACTTTATAACCCCTTAACTGGAATCTGCAAACAGTTCTGCACTGCAGAGAAAACCTTTTGTATTCTGGAGGCTTTGGACCTTCTTCACTCAGCCCCGCTCGTGTGATAGAAGTAAATGAGTCAAAAATATAGATTCTAGGACTTGCATTAGCGCTGTAGTGTGCAAGCTACTCAATTCCTCTTTATCTCACCTTTCTCAGCAACCAAGCAGGATAAAATAATGCTATGCCCAACTGACAAGACTGATGTTCAGATGGAATTAATTAATTGCTGATAAAGTTTTAAAAGTCAAAGGAAGAACTTATAAGCTGTTTTTATTAAACAGACATGTGTTAAACAATGTAGATACACCCAAGAAAAATGTTAATAACATTAAGCCCTAACATTTATTGAGTATTACATGTCAGGCCCTGCGTAGGTGCCTTAAATGCACTATCTCACTGAATATATAGAAAAAGTCAGTAAGGCGAGTGCGGTTATTATACCCTTTTCAGAGATGAGGAAAACTGAGGTTCAGAAGACTGTGGAACTTGCTTGATGCCATACAGCAGGAAACTAAAACTGATCATCATTATACAGAATTTGCTTATTTTATCGAATTTTCAGCCTTGCCCTTAAAAATACGAAAGAGGGAGTGATGTGAGTAGCTATAAACTGCCAGCTATCACCTCAGATGGGTTCAGCTCCTTGATTTACCAGCCGTGCTTGAAACAGGCTTGGTTTTCCCATTTGCTCAGTGGGAAAGAGTTTGCTTATTTGCAGAAACTGTTGTTCTTGTCTAAGAAGTAGCACATCATGGAGAACCTGTTCGTTTAGTCATCCTTTTTCTAATGTTTGGTGAATACCATGACCTGGAAAGCTAGCTAACAATAAGTAGGTTAAAAAAATAAATAAATAAACTCGGTTAAAGAGAACCTCTGATCTACACTTTTATTAATACAGCTGGCAGTAGAGAGGAAAATCTTTTCTTTCCACATACCTGTTGTTCCAACCAGTAGAAAGAAGTTTCTGTCTCTTGTTCTTGCTCTGATAAAATGAAGTACATCCATTCCAAATCAGCTGGTAAAGTATAACCCTTCTGAAAGAAACGGCCTGGCCAAGCAACTAATACTCCAGAATTTCAGAGTTGAGAACTCACTACAGGTAATTTACAGCCTAAATTTACTCAATGCTCTTCCAAGACAGCCTATTTAATCAAAGTTAACCAGTGAAAATTATGAAGCTTCTTAATTGAGCTCTCCTATGGTGGGCTTTCAAAACAGCAGTGCAAGCACCACAGAAAATAACAAAATGAATAAACTACACTTTTCTCTAGTTCCATTTTCAAATATGACGTCTGGAATGAAGAGTTTAGATCTCTAGGTGGTGATCTTCATGCATAGTATAGTGTTTGTCCTGAATTTCATTGCTTTGAAAAAAAGATATGAAAAGTCTTGATTTAGTTGGCATTTAATGTGATTTTTATATAACTTCTGTGATATAATCAGTCGCAATGGGAATCAGTGGGGAAACTTAAAGAGCAGTAAAACCTTCAGCTATTGTTCTTTCTGTGCTCTGATTGGCTTGCTTGTTATACAAAGCTGAAAAATCCCAGTTCACATACACCTACTCTATTTGTAGACACCCATAATGATTGAGTGCGGTCCAGCACCATCCCCTCTTCCAGCCAGCCAGCCAGTCAGAATGCAGGGAAGACAATAGGTATGTTGGAACAGCAACAAAGAATGTGTTGCTGTAAATCATGTTCCATTTCTGCATAGCTGGGAATAGTAACGCACAAGCCATAGGCAAGTGTATTAATGCCTCCTGCTCTCCATAAATGAAAAATCATGCACAACACGCTCTTGATTGTTATTCCAAGATAGCTTGTTTTAGTATTCAATTCTTTGTTTTATTTTTTTAAAAAGCAAAATGCATATTTTACTATTATTTAAAAGCATTTTCCCTCCTTTCATTTGGGTCCATAAGCATTTCTTTCCAGCAGATAAACACATTGTCTTTCCCGCACACTGACTAGTGATGTGCTTAGAACTCAGGGGTATTAAATTTCTGGAGCCCTTAATAATATCAGAAAGAAGGTGTCATATAAATGACCAGGTATTTCCCTACACCTAGTCAGTTTGAATTCGGAAAATTATTAGAACAGCGTAGAAATGTAAAATGGAATATGCTCCCAACACATTACATTTACATGTTTTAAATATGCCTAACCATGCATTTAATTTAGATTTAATGAAATAGTTATTATATGCAACCAAAACATCAGTGTTATTAAAAACAAATTTATGGAGGATTAACAGCTGTGTTATATTTCTATACCTACCTATGCCAGAATCTTTCATTTTCAATAATGTGTTTTTAATCATTAACTTCTATTTCTTTAAATGCATAATAATTGTTTGAGTAATTCTCCAGAGTGAGATTGATTAGGGTGCTCCTTGGAGTTTGTATAAATACCGATTGATAATTTACACAGTATGAAAATGGCTCTGGAATCTATGCTATACCAATTCTTTGCATATTTATTCCATCTTTTAAGATTCATAATCAACCAATATGAGGATAATAGTATCACAACGTGAACACTAAGCTGCATATCTATGGAATGTATTTGACATTATTATCAACAATCAGAAAAGAAGTCAACATTTAGCAAAGGTTAAAATCTTTTTTTCATTGAGTTTTCTTTTTCTTTCTTTCTTTCAATTTTTTGTAGGAAGAGTCATTTGAAAAGGCTACAGTGCGAGGAAAAGCAATGAAGAACAAACTGCTGTATGTGAAGTTTCGTTTTGAATAGCTGGGGAGATTAATTCACTTGACTGCAACTGGTTCGTTACTACCCCCAGCTACCCAAAAATGAAATATCACATATGGTACCGTCTTTGCCCCATAGGTCATAATACTATAGTGATCACAGCAGGGCTGGGCTTGATTATAGAAAATGAGACCCCAGTCAATGTTCTCAAACACCCTATACCTGCCAAGGAGCTATCTGGGTGCTGTAATTGTGTTTGCCTATTACCATGCCTTTATTTCATTATTTCGGACTTGTGGGAGGTTATAAAAGGAGATCAAATATTGGAAGGTTCTGGAAACTCTAACCAATGAATGCTGTGTTTAGGGAGACCTTCCTCCTATATCCTTGGAGAAAATCATTTATGCCTGCCTGCCTCCACTTAGTTTACAGCATACTCTCAGAGCCCTCACCAATGGAAGAGGCAGAGGAAACAAATAAGGAAATTAACAGCCTTCGACCTGAAACTGGGAGCACTGTCCTTCTGAGCATCATAGCTTTATTGCTTCATCTGCCTTAGGACGGGTGAAGAATAAACTTGTGGCTCAGGGATTTTGCTTCAGTCATTCTATTCTATCTGGTTTCTCAGCAGCTTCTTTTTAGGACACTGTGGTCATCCTGTCTTCAGCTTATCACTTATAATAATAATAACTGTTACTATCGATCGAATGTTTACCAGGCACTGATATTATTTCATTTAATGTCCATAGCAAACTGTAAGGTAGGTAGTTAGGTAAGACCTAACACTCACTGAGCAATTTTTATGTACTAGGCATGGTTCAGAGAACATTTGTTCTCTGGATTCACAGGTGCCCACCAACCGTATTTGGTACTATTAACAATCCCATTTCAAAGATGAGGATAATAAAGCCAGAATGGTTTGATGAGTTTCCCCAAAATCGCAAAGTTGGTATGTAGAAGAGCTACACTTTTTGGGTCCTAAGATCATATATTGCCAAATCAGTAGATGTTATTTTTGTTTTAAAATTAGAACAAAAGCTCAGAGAGGTTGGAAAACTTGTCCAGAGTCACACAGTAACTTTAACAGAGTTAAAGATGGAAACCAAGACCAAGTATGCTGATTCAAATCCAGAGCATTTAATCCAATAACCATGTACATTATAGTTCTCCCGTTTCCCAGTTATCTGAGAAATTATCCGTTTGAATTTGCCTGCTTATATATCCACCTCCCCTGAGGGTTAGAATCATATCTGTAGTTCCAGCAACCTGCAGAGAAGAAGTGACTGTCTCTTAGTAGCTGCTCAATAAATGTTTGCGGAACTGACGTAATCAAGGCATTTCATGATCTCCCTTCATTACAGGCAGAGTTAGGCAGAGCGGCTTCCCCTTCACATTCACAGTGTTCTCACTGGCTCACCTTTATTGCTTTGTTATAGTACATTCTATACAACATAACAATTACCTGTCCATATGGTGTAGTTTCACCCACTAGATGAGGACCTCTTCTAGGCCAGGCAAAGTGTCTGATTTATCTTGGTATCCTTGTTGACTAGCACTGAGCCTGCCATGTACTAGACATTTATGGGAGAGGCTGCAAGTGGTTCCCCTCAATTTCCTTCTTCTTCTTCCAGGACTCAGAACTATCTACATTTCCCTGCCTCACCTGCAATTAAGTAGAGCCATTGATTTCTGTTGTAGCCAATAGGATATGGGCAGAAGTGACAGGCGCTATTTCTTGACAAAGTTTTAAAGAAATGGGCTATGTCCCAACCTAGCTTTCTTTCCCCTTTTATTGGGTTGCCCAAAAAGTTCATTTGGGTTTTTCCATACGGTGTTACAGATGCCAATGACAACGATGCTCTGGAGAAGAGCAAAGTCCAAAGTGGAAGAAGTTTGCATCCCTGAATTACTCCATGGAAGAGAGATGACTGTTGAGATGGAATACTTAGGACTATTACAAGAATGAGACATAGATTTATGTCCTGAGTCATTATATATTTTGGGTGTATTTTTTATAGTAGGTATTATTATCCCAACTAAATGGCATTTAATCAGTGATGATGAATAATACTAATCCATTTTGAGTTTAGAGATAAACCAGTCCTATCTGTTTATGAGGAAAATTTGTAGCTTTTTCTACTTCATTACTTCATGAGAACATCTTCATTAAATCAGGGTCCATTGGTACCTAAACTGTCAGGTCTATTTCTGCCTAAACTAATGCATGGCAAGAATCAACTTCATTTTCCTTTTGGGAAAATTTAGCTTCAGACAATTGGGTGACTTGTCCAATTGTCCAACAACTGGTAGAGGGCCTAGCCTAAGCCTCCTCAGTCCCAAGTTGTATCAGAATGATAGACAACAGCCAATTATTAAATATTTTTTTAAAAAGCCTAAGATGAGTTCCAATTTGGGGCTAATTTTTACATTCCTCCTATATGAACACAGACGCAGACCAAATCTCAGCTGACTGACTTGCTATCCTTGGATCCACTATTTAGAACATCTTGCCATAAAGGGTTAAAATAAAAATGTTACATCCCAAGGAATGGTGCTTTCCAGACTGTATCTCAAATTAGAATATGCTGTTCATATGTGATGCTATATATTAATCTTATTTTTTAAATAGCTGCATTTTATGTAAAATAAACGTGGGCTTACTATAGAAATTTAGAAAGTAAAAATGAGTGAAAAAAGAAAATTGAAGTCACTCCAATATACATGAGAGACATTTTATCAAAACAGAGAGTCATTAAATATTCTTCTGCCACGTCACTTTTAATGACTGCAGAGTACGATGTCACACAAATAGGTCAGTATTTATTGATTGAGGCCTTATATGTATCAACCATCGATAAAATGGAACCTCTGTCTAGGATGTGAGTGATCAAAGCAGTAAACATGGTTGTTTGGGGTTTTCATTGATCCATTCACGTAACAAACATTCTTCAAGCGCTCTCCCAGTGTTAGGCACTGGAGGGCCCACAGTGAGATGAACAAAGCTCTTTCCTGTTGGAGTAGCTGTTGTGCAGGTGAGCGTCCCCTTGGTGTCACAAAACGTTCCAGCCCCCCTCTGCCTTCCTCATCCCTCTTTCCACACAGCCCACATTCCCCTGGGAATAGAGAAGAGCTCCACAGAAAGAAGGGCTTTATTTCCCTTCAAGGATCATGTATTCACATTGAGTATAACCCCCCGCCCCAAACAGTAAGACCACAGGGTAGATTACATTATTTATTTACAACATTTCCTTCCCTCATTGCCCCTTCCTGACCTCCCTGGGACTAAGGTATATTTCTTATTCCTTTTGTTGATCTTGAGCTTAGCCACGTAATTTGCTTTGAATAATGGGATGTGGATAGAAGTGACAGTTGACAGTGTTCCAGTTCCAAGCAGAGACTAAGGAGGCATTGCAGGTTTCTCCCATTAAGAACTGGGTATGCTGTCTTGTGAGATTCCCTGGTAGCTCAGCTGGTAAAGAATCCACCTGCAATGCAGGAGACTCCAGTTCAATTCCTGGGTTGGGAAGATCCCCTGAAGAAGGGTTAGGCTACCCACTCCGGTATTCTTAGGCTTCCTTGGTGGCTCAGATGGTAGAGAATCCATCTGCAATGCGGGAGACTTGGGTTTGATCCCTGGGTTGGGAAGATCCTCTGGAAGAGAGCATGACAAGCCATTCCAGTATTCTTTCCCGGAGAATTCCCATGGATGGAGGAGACTGGCAGGCTACAGTCCATGGGGTTGCAAAGAATTGGACACAACTGAACGACTAAGCACAGCACAGCACATCCTCTCTTGTGGGGCCTCCCTGGTGGCTCAGTGGTTAAATACCCACCTGCCAATGAAGGAGACATGGGTTCAGTCTCTGGGTTGGGAAGATTCCCTGGAGAAGGAAATGGCTACCCACTCCAGCATTCTTGCCTGGAGAATCCCATGGACAGAGGAGCCTGGTAGGCTGCAGTCCATGGGTTTGTAAAAGAATCGGACATGACATTGATTAAACAATGGTAACGAACCCTCTCTTGTGCCACCTCCCTACACCATTACCTTCAACAGGTAGCTGTTGCTCCTTCAACCTGGGTCCCGAAATGAGACACATATACCTGAACCTCGCCTGTAGCTTAAGGGAGAGCTTCCCCAGGGACCCACAGACCTATAGGGAACTTCTCCAAGGACCCATAGGCAAGAAATACACATTTGCTGTTATAAGCCACTGATATTTGGGGGTTGTTTGTTATATCACATTATCACAGCAATGGCTGACTAATCTAGAACAATACAAAATATAGTGCTCAGTTGTGAAGGTCTAACTGAAATGTCATGTCCTCCAGGACGTGTTTCAAGATATTCCCTCATCATCTTGTTGCCTCACCCGTCAAAATCAATCTCTCCTTTGCGCTTCCTTAGTATTTTGCTTGCTCCTCTGATACAGCTGACATTTACCACAGTCTGCCTTTTATACACATTTAGTTGTGTCTGGAATTCCTCTTGGAATATAAGCCATTTGTTGTTGTTACTGTTTTAGTTTTTTGAGGGCAGGGTACTCTTCCCAGTGTCTCAAAACTATCTACTGCCTGGCATGAAGTATATGCTCAAAAGTATTTAATTGAATGAATGAATTAGGTCTTCAGAAGTGCCAATAGAATGTAACCAAACAGTGGCATGCTCACCTAACTTTGAGATGCATGTGGAGAACAGTGTAAGCACAGAAATTGCATCCTACATTTAGCAGGTGCAGAAATGAATAAGCAGACATTTAAACCAGGACAAGTTATACAGGAGACAGCATCCTACCCTAGAAAAAGACTGCATCCATAATCAAAAGACCTGATTTCCAGTTCTGACTTAGATACAGGCCAGCTGTGTTACCTTAGGCCTCATTTTTCTATAGCAAAGGAAAAATAATAATAATTTTATTCATGATATTATTATAAAGATACAGAAAGATGTATATACATGACAGAAAAATATCAAGCCCTGCCCAAGTCCACATGAGACCTAGCAGTCAATTTCTTATATTTTTTAGAGAAAGAAAGCCCACATTCCATACACTTCCGGGAAGTCAAAGGATGAATCAAGCTCACACTGAACCACTGTAGGCATTGCTTACCTATAGCGGTTACTGTTTTGCAGTGTCTTTTGACAGGTGCCTATCTTTCATCTGGAAAACAAAACTGAATATTTTAAATGTTTTATTTCCAGGGACCACATTAAAATTGTGATTTTTTAAAACTTATCTGCCAGGCAAACTTAATTCCTCCTCTCAGCTCCCACTGGATTTAGTTTACACCTTTTTACAATTGAATTGTTTACAGATCTGTATCCCAAACCAGTCTATGGCTCCTGGGGCCTGGCCCACATGTGATGTTTCCATGCTATGCTGCAGAGAAGTAAATACATATTACAAGAACTTTACTAAAGACATTAGCATTTGTTAGTGTTAGAACTCTAAAGGAAAGCTCAAATTTTCTGCAAAAGTTGTGCATGTTCATTAATACCTCATTCATCAATGATTCTAATTAATTGAGAGATGGTTGTGCCTTTAACATATTCTATGCAAAAAAAAAACATATAGTGGCAAATTCTAAATCAATACAAAATTGTAAAGCAATTATCCTTCAATTAAAAATAAATTAGTTTTAAAAAAGAGAAAAAAATATATAGTGGCAGATTCTAAAATGCATTTCATTCTCCTTATTCCCTTTGAGAAGAAAACCATGAATGATGTTTCACTTTCTCTTCTTACTTCAGGTGTTAATGATGAATTCAAGTCACAAAAACGCAAAGGAAAGAACACAGATTTTAGAGTCTGACCACTCATGTTCAAACCCTCACTTTGTCTTTTAATTTTGGTCTTGTGTTCCTGGGCATGATTACCGACTTTTTTTTGCAGTTCAGTCTCCTTATCAATAAAACAGGGATTATATCAGTTCTCTTGCAGGGTTGAAAGAAATGATTCATGAAAATACTTAGGTGCATGTGTGCTCAGTAGGGTCTGACTCTTTGTGACCCCATGGACTGTAGCCCACCCGGCTCCTCTGTCCATGGAATTTTCCAGGCAGAAATACTGAAGTGAGTTGCCATTTCCTACCCCAGGGGATCTTCCCAACTCAGTGATTGAACCCAGGTCTTCTGCGTCTCCTGTATTGGCAGGAAGATTCTTTACCACTGCACCACCTGGGAAGCCCCACTGAGCATCATTCCTCACATATAATAGGTGCTCAATGAAACAAAGTTATCATTATAAGTTATTTCTGTGTACTTTGAAGTAGGACAAAGATGCCCTTAGAAGACACTTTTGCAGAGCTTTCTTCCCCTAAAGGAAATGGTCCCATATTACTGTACTTTCAGTCCTTATTTCTAGTTTCATAGTTTCTCTCTCTGCTCCTTCAGTGTTGGGCTCTCAGCTGTCAATTCTAACGGCCATCAGTAAGAAATGACAGCTACCTCTTCTTGCTGTCAGGCTGCTACCAACTAGCTTTCTGCTTCAAATCTGCTTGGAATTGTATGTCAAATGGAATAAATAATACTGCATAGAGCCTGAAGGCGCCCTCCACGGGGCAAGTGAATGACAGTCAGCACTCGGGCTTTGTTACAGCTACTTTGGGGACTCAGTCTTTCTTCCTCTGCGTCACAGTTTGTGTCTGTGTTTCTGAGGACTAAGACTGCTAGCCAAATAATATTCTGAAACACAAGGCTCGGCTCTGTTTCTTCCCTGGAAAAGAAAACAGTCTGGGAGACACGCTTCTAGGTACCATGTTATAGATTCAGTACCTTTAAAAGAGTTTCTGTTGTTATTACTACTACTACTACTATTATTATTATTATTATTCTGAAATCATTTTGCTCAGCAGTGTACACAGGAAAAAGAACATTAGATTGTGAGTTTACCTTTTAGGTTCTAGCCTCAACCCTATTAAATTATTTTAAGAAATTGCCTCACTCTCTCTGGATCTCAGTTCCTTAATCTAAAAAAAAGTGAAAAGATTGACCGCGATGATCTGTGAGCTTCTGCATCCTCTGACTCTACATCAACGTACCCAGACGATTGCTTGGCAAGAACTACAGTATGTCTGGAAATAGACTTCACTTTATGGCTTTGGCCTTCGTGGTTTGCTCTAACTTGACTATGTTAGTCGATAGCCAAATTCTTAACACCGTTTCCTGGTCTCTTTACTATTTCTTTTTATAATGATTTTGTCCTTAATTTGGACTTATTTCAAGGAGAAAGATGTTAACTACTTAAAAGTGATGGGATGTTTTAATCTGGGCTGGGAAGCCTGTTCCTTAAGAATGGCTTAATTAACATTTCCAGGTTCATAACATTTTCATTTATTCATCTTTTTGTTTTTAAATGGTTTTTTAAGTTTTCCAGAGACAGCGATCTTACGTTCCTAATGGATTATAAGAGAGAGAGTGAGTCTGCTGGGATCTGCATTCTTATTAGTTTAAAGATTCACATTAGGAACAAAAAGGGAGCTTAAGCAGAATAGGTCCACCGTGCTAATAAAAAAAGAAACAGAACTTTAGTTCAACACAAGATAATGTGGCAAGATTGCTAAGCAAAAAGCACACTGAAGGAAGGGCCTCCCAGTGACCTTGGAACAGGACAAATATTTTTCTTCCCTGAGCTCAGTCTCCAAAGGCGAGGCCATATCTTACACACCAGGAATGGATGTGCTGGGGCAAACTCACCCCAGTGCCACAGAAATGCAGAAGCTGGTTCTGTGAAGGGGGACAGTGAGCTACTGAGTGAGAGTGAAAAAAACCTGAAACACACAGTTGGATGGGCCCTGGGTGAACTGAGGGATGGTTGGCCTCCAGAAACTGGGACAAGAAGGAAATACTGTGCCCTGTATGTGTGAGGGCCCCAAATATTAATACTAATTAAATTCAGTTCACTGAAAAAGTACTGGACTTGGGAGTCAGGAGTCCTAACTTCTAACCCTGAGGCATTTCTAACCAGAGTACATTCTTATACAAATTATTTCATATTTTTGGCTCTGTTTCCACTTCAAAAATGGGACTGTCAGTACCAGCTCAGCATACTTTCTGAGACCATTGTAATGAGTGATGCACTAGATGAACATAAAAGGTCTCAGTTCTAATGTGATCAGCTGACAACAGTGCTTTGTTTTCTGTCTCCTGGTTAAGCCGTGGTTGTGACAGCTGCCGAGACTCAAAAAGCATATCTATTGGGACTTCCCTGTTGATCCAGTGGCTAAGAAAGACTCCATGCTCCCAAGGCAGGGGGCCCAGGTTTGATCCCAGGTTGGTGAACTAGATCCCACTTGCCCCAACTGAAGATCGAAGATCCCATGTGTTGTAACTAAGACCCACGACAGTCAAATAAATACATTTTCAAAAATTAAAATAAATAATGAAAAAATAATAATGTCATTTCTTTTAAATAGTGTATCCGTTAATAACAAAACACTATAAGCCAAAGCCTTTGACTGTGTGGATCACAAAAAACTGTGGAAAATTCTGGAAGAGATGGGAATACCAGACCACCTGACCTGCCTCTTGAGAAACCTATATGCAGGTCAGGAAGCAACAGTTAGAACTGGACATGGAACAACAGACTGGTTCCAAATAGGAAAAGGAGTACGTCAAGGCTGTATATGGTCACCCTGCTTATTTAACTTCTATGCAGAGGACATCATGAGAAATGCTGGGCTGGAAGAAGCACAAGCTGGAATCAAGATTGCCAGGAGAAATATCAATAACCTCAGATATGCAGATGATACCACCCTTAAGGCAGAAAGTGAAGAGGAACTAAAAAGCCTCTTGATGAAAGTGAAAGAGGAGAGTGAAAAAGTTGGCTTAAAGCTCAACATTCAGAAAACGAAGATCATGGCATCTGGTCCCATCACTTCATGGGAAATAGATGAGGAAACAGTGGAAACAGTGTCAGATTTTATTCTTTTGGGGCTCCAAAATCACTGCAGATGGTGATTGCAGCCATGAAATTAAAAGACGCTTACTCCTTGGAAGGAAAGTTATGACCAACCTAGATAGCATATTCAAAAGCAGAGATATTACTTTGCCAACAAAGGTCCGCCTAGTCAAGCCTATGGTTTTTCCAGTGATCATGTATGGATGTGAAAGCTGGACTGTGAAGAAAGCTGAGTGCTGAAGAATTGATGCTTTTGAACTGTGGTGTTGGAGAAGACTCTTGAGAGTCCCTTGGACTGCAAGGAGATTCAACCAGTCCATTCTAAAGGAGATCAGCCCTGGGATTTCTTTGGAAGGAATGATGCTAAAGCTGAAACTCCAGTGCTTTGGCCACCTCATGCAGAGTTGACTCATTGGAAAAGACTCTGATGGTGGGAGGGATTGGGGGCAGGAGGAGAAGGGGACGACCCAGGATGAGATGGCTGGATGGCATCACTGACTCGATGGACATGAGTTTGGGTGAATTCTGGGAGTTGGTGATGGACAGGGAGGCCTGGCGTGCTTCAATTCATGGGGTCGCAAAGAGTCGGACACCACTGAGTGACTGAACTGACTGACTGATACGTTACTTTGTGCACGAGGGAAATAGCTTGAATCTGGCTTTGCCTCAGCATTCAGCAATTCCATAAGGAACTAGAGGGGTATGAGACTGTTATGCCAAGCATCTTGTGGGCCTGAGAATTGGTGTCTGTGAAGTCCTTACCCTGGGCCACCCTCGCTGAGAGTGACAGTCAGAACAGGGAAAAGCTCCCTGGGAATGCTTCTATGGCATTGTTGCTTCTCAGGCTCATGGCAGAAGAAAGAATTGTGTGTCAGTATTGGTCCTTAATGGAAATTTATTGCCTGCCTTTACTGTCCAGAAACTGAGCCAATTTTATTTTTTAATAAGGATAGGGAATGCATTCAGAGAGTGGGAGCATTTATCTAACGTCACAAGCCAAACATGCAAGAACTCCAATTATGTACAGACATTCGATAATTAAAATGCCTTATTATCTATTTGCTTTAATACCTAATATGTTTTCTTCGTAGGGGAATTCAAGGGTTAAGCCATCCCAACATGCCTCACTCCCAATTTATAAAATGGAAAATCTTCCATAAATCAAAAGTTACAAACAGACTTTGTAATGTCATAACTCTTGTGACGGCTCTCACCTTGATTGATTCCTATACATACATTCTGGCTGATTACCATAATGTGCTCTTGTGGGACAATTGGCACTGGATGGGGAGAAGGAAGCAGGCAGGGGAGTAAATAACAAATGGACCTGGCTCCTCCTCATCGAGAGTGATTTCACTCCAATGTTCCATCATATCAACTGGGAAAGAGAGTCGTAGGGTTTAGGCAATCAATTACAGATATGTGTAGAGGCAGACACAATCATTTCACTGATTGTCACTGGTCTCGAGCAGTGACACCGAAAAGTGATCCGTCACTCCATTTTCTCTGACACCCTGAGAAAGATGGCAGACACTTGTAGACTAACAGCCTCCCGGATTGGTTGGCTTATAAGATTGAAAAATCGCTGTGTTTCAAACTTATCCAAACCTTTAAATACCTCTGTTGCTAAGATCTCATATCTTTCTGGCAAACATTTAGAAAGATTACCAACAGACTGATGACATCACACCGAAGCATTATGTACGGTCTCTCGTCACTGTTGCCAACGTCGTCACTATATACGCTGCCGGGTGTTGGAATCGTGATACAAAGGAAGGAAACGCGCGCTTTCTTCCTCCATCACAAATGGGGCAGCCTCCTGGTTAAATGTGCCCCAGGGGACAATCAGTGGGAGGACCGCATTGGCGCCTCTGCTCCACCCACGTGTCCAGAGCCTTCCGTCCACCAGGTTTACTGCCATTGGACGTGTGGACTTCGTTCTCCCCCGTTCACTATGATTTTCCTGAGTCACCCAGCGCCCTCCAGCTAGAATTCTACTTTGTCTACACTGTAATCATCGGCAGTCTCTAACAAGAGTCAGTTTATGAAAAATGAAAATATATGCATCGATTTTTTGTATATATAATCTGCATCATTTTTTTCCCACTTGAAAAGAAAAAAAATTTTTCATTAAGATCCGTGGGTTAAAAAGGAAAAAAAAAGTAAGTTCTTCCACATGAATGGCCTATTTAAACAGATAACAGAATGTCATTGAGAAAACAGACACTGCCTCTGAACACTTAAAACATTAAGAAATTTATGGGGATATTTGAAAAGTATCCCACAGTCGTCTTTTTAATTTTTTTTTCCCTGAAATGAGACTGAAGACCACTTTTTGAAGCTGGAGGTGGGGGCGGCATGGTGGGGTGCTCCCTGTGGGGCCTCTAGGATGAGGGGTGATGTACAGGACTTCTCTCTAAGGGGAAGCCACATGCCCTCCCAGCTGCTGCCAGAACCAACAGTATTGAGAAGTGCTTGGTGGCAGGAAGAGGAAAAGTCAGTTGAGGCAGTCTTGTGTACAAAATTCCAAACTGCAGAGTCTCCCAGAAAGGGCAGAGAAGGATGGCAGATTCCATCACTATCGTCACTGAAATCGACTAGGTCCGTATTCTGCCATCTTTTCTGGCAGTTGCAGCCTTTACCAACCACCCAGACACTATCCTCTTCCATCAGCATATTTTCTCTTGGCACTAGAGGATCTAAAACGAACCCAGCACAGTCTCAGCCTTCTCCGTGTAAATCATCAAGAAATATGATGACCTTCTGCAGAAATGATGTTCTGCATTTCAAAGTTCACCCACTTCCAGACTAAATCAGTGGCAGCAGCCTGGTGCTCTGCTGGGTTCTTCAAACCACTTGACCCCAAGCCCCCTTAAATCCTTTCCCTTACACTGGCAACCCCCTTGTAAACTGCCCTCAGTGGTTCAAGAAGTTCCCCTACGCTTATTGACTATTCACAGTGGTCCACTTTCCACCTTTAAAAAGGGCAGAGAGCAGGTACCCAGGAATGATTAAAAATAATTACTGATTTTCCTACCACACTCTGTATTTCTGAAAGCGCTTTCATGTCTGTCACTTCATTTGACCCCTGGAAAAAACAGCTGCTGACAGTAGCTGGACAGCCTGAGGACAGAGGAACAGGGGCAGTCAGAGACTTGCTCAAGGTCATATAGCATGCTAGCAACAATTCCAGCAAGACTTTTGGACTTGCGCCGTGCTTATCCTGCCCCCTGGAAACGAAAGGTGTAGCAAAAAATAATATTAGTAATGACAATTAATTTGTCGAAGTCTCTGACTGTTTACCAAGAAGCTGAGCCTCTCATCTACATCACCTTATTTGACACTCACAACCTACTTTGAGTCTTTCCTGCTAAACTGATAAAACCCTTAGAATCTCTCCATATGTTGTACAACTCCAGCAGAGAGACCTCAGGAAGTCTCTGCCGCTGCCAGCGGGCTGCCCTCGGAGTGGAAAACTTAGGTCAAAATCTGGGCATCACCAATGATTTCAGAGTAACTGCAGAAAGCCCTAGAAGAAAATCTTTAAACAAGTATAGAACTCTCATAAAATGCTATGGGCCTGGAAAATTATTTCATAAGTTATTTTGATGGCAAAAATGTATGAAACAGAATTGACTAATTCATAAATAACTTCAGAATCTCATCTATTATTTCTCACATCATAACTTACAATGGAATAATTGTTTCTAATTCTGCTGAGTATTTTCTCATGCTTTTTGGTCCCCTTGGTAAATCTTATTAGTCGGGTAACTCCTAAGACATTCGTAGCTTGCCTCTATTATGATGAGAACAAGTAAATATTAATAGCAATTTGTTTTTGGTACAATGCAGCATTAATTCCACCATTGGGACCTCTTTTTTTCCCTTTTAATTTCTCATTTCAGGGAAAATTGGCTGAGATTCCCCTAAAGAAGGACTCACAGGAAAAACAACAGCAGCAAAAAAGAAAACCCAGTGTCCTGAGATTTTATACAAATCTCAACTTACATTTTATTTACTATGTACATTACTGTAAACCCAATATGAACCATAACTCCACTTAGATAATAATAATCAAATTATCCAACCTGGGATAGCATGTTTTATAGATTTTGGTCTAAATTTAATATAAAAATGCAGTAGTCCTTGTTTGGAAGAGTTTATTAAGGGTTAGCAAAGAAAAAGCTTTTTCAATAGTCTATAACTCTCTAATGGCCTTTTTCAAATAAAATGGGAAAGAATTTGAAAAGAAACCTATATCAGTGAGCTGCAATTGTAACATTACAGTACAGGTCTATAAATCTTGACATGCTCAGAAGATTGCCTAAACCAGCAATACAATCTGTCCAAACCTCATTGTCTCCACGACCAGCCAGCCTCATTTTAAGAAATGTATGTGGTCTTCAACCTAATTTTATCACCTTCATTTGTAAACTAGTCAATCAATCAAAGCATCCTGGGAGTCTAAATAGAAAAAAGGAGTGCATTTTCATGCATTCTGGGCGACACAGTCAAAAATTAATCTCCACTTGATCAGACATTTCTCGCCCTCATCTCAATAGACTATCATTAGGGTCAGCAATGTATATTAAAAATAGAGTTACCGCAAACAGTGCAGCAGCTGGAGTCTGCAGGCTGCCTGCCCTTTCCTCAGAAAGCTTCCTCCTCCTTGTGAGCCTGAATATGTTCACTAGTTTCATCTGGAAGGAAACAGGCTGGAAATAGAAAAGAAAATGCCCACAGCCCTCAGGAAATGCTCATTGCTTCCCAAGTGTCTGGCCCTTGAAACCATCTTCAAGAGAGGCTGTTATGGAGAAAATATTTACTAAATATACAGTCTTAAGGGTCAGGCCTAGGGAGAGTGGTATTCCCTACACCCTTGGGGGTAAGGGTTAAAGCCTGACCCCAGGGCCAGAACAGATAAATATGAAGAGGAAAGGCAAGAGAGTAGCTGAAGCCCCAGGGGGGAAAAAAAAATCAGTTTAGGGCTTCCTTAGTGGCTCAGTGGTAAATAATCCACCTGCCAATGCAGGAGACACGGGTTCGATCCCTGGTCCGGGAAGATCCCACATGCTGTGGGATAGCTAAGCCCGTGCTCCGCAACTACTGAAGCCTGCACACCTAGAGCCCACGCTTCAGAACAAGAGAAACCACTGCAATGAGCAGCCCTCAAACCACGACTAGAGAGTAGCCCTGGCTCATCAAAACTGGAGAAAGCCCACGTGCAGCAACAAAGACACCGCGCAGCCACAAATAAATAAAACTTAAAAAAATTCCATTTAGAGCCGTCCTGTTCCTCCTCTGCTGTCTCTCCACCCTTCATGAGTTCTGCTCTCCAGGCCTCTATATTGGGCGAGGCAACAATGACAGCACTTTCCCTGCAGTAGCACTTGGATGTTCCTGCAGTGCCTCCTTGGATCTCCGGGTGCTTAGAAGGGAATATCTGCTCCTCTCCTTCACTACCTATTTGTTAAAGGAAGACAGCTAGTTGGTTGTAACGTCATATTCAGACCCTTACCCTTGAAGGCATCCTGGGCATCTCTCTCTCTTTCACCCATATTCCACAAAGCAGGAAATCCACTGGGCTTTACCTTCAAAATGCTACCATCACCTGATCACTTATTACTACTTCCTTCACTACCGGGCCACTTCAAGCCACCATCATCTCTTGCCTGTCTTGTTATAACAAGCACCTGCTAGGTCTTCCTGTGTCTACCCTTCCCCCGAGTCTCAATGCAGAAGCCGAGAGTGATCCTTTTAAAACATAAGTCAAGGGACATCCCTAGGGGTCCAGTGATTAAGAATCAGCCTTCTAATGCAAGGGGCCTTGGTTTGATCCCTGCTCAGGGAACTAAGATCCCACGTGCCATGGAGCAGCCAACCCGTGCATGCTGCAATTACTGGTCCCACGAACTCTAGCCCATGCGCCACAACTATAGAGTCCATGCACCGCAATTAGAGAAGCAGTGTGCTCCATGGAAGAGCCCTTGTGCCACAGTGAAGACCTAGCACAGCTAAAATGGCATAAATAAAGCAAACGACTATTTTTAAAAAGTTAAAGTATCCTACTCCTCTATTCAAACCCTTCAGTGGCACCATTTTGCCAAGAGTAATGGCTAATATCCTTAAAATGGGCTATCTAACTGAAAGTTACAAAAATGATACTTAAGTATCCAGATCCAAGGTTTCCCTATAAATGCTTCAGTTTGTCAGCCTGACAAAATCCTATTCCTATGCTATTGATAACCTGGCTAAATTTATTAATAATAAGATTTACAGAGTACTTTCTGTCCCAAGTTTTTTACCTTCTTTAACTCAATCTACCAACCTTTTTAGAAACTGAAGGCATTTAGGACTCCATGATGGAGAAAGAATAGAAAGTGAAGTCACTCAGTCGTGTCCTACTCTTTGTGACCCCATGGACTGCAGCCCACCAGGCTCCTCCGTCCATAGGACTTTCCAGGCTAGAGTACTGGAGTGGGGTGCCATTTCCTTCTCCAGGGGATCTTCTTAACCCAGGGATCGAACCCGGGTCTCCCGCATTGTAGGCAGACGCTTTTACCCTCTGAGCCACCAGGGAAGTCCCCATGATGGAGAAGGAAATGGCAACCCACTCCAGTACTCATGCCTGGAGATTCCCAGGGACAGAAGAGCCTGGTGGGCTGCCATCTACGGGGTCTCTCAGAGTCGGACATGACTGAAGTGACTTAGCAGCAGCTGCAGCGGCAGGACTCCATGAAGGTCAGCATTTTCTGCCTGTGCAGGTGTGGCAGCTGTGAGTTTCTGCTTCTGTCAACTATAAAGGCACTGGTAAATGTACAGTACACAGAACAGGAGCCTTGTGTTCAAATCCTGGCTCCAGCAACTCGAGGCTGGAAAAACCTTGGACAAGTCATTCAATCTACCCTCCTCCCTTTTTTAAGACATAGAAAGCCCACCACAATGCCTGGCATAGTTCTTGGCACTTGGTAAATATTCCCCTGTTTGCCAGTAATGAGCAAAATTGGGAAGTGAGCTGAGTCTGTGTTTGGCAAGATTCTTTCACATCTATCCACAAAGGGGCCTTACCTCAGGATAGCCAAGGGTCAGTTTATCTTAAAAGAATTAGAAACATTTGCACTTTAAAAGGTAGAGAGTGGTGCTTCCCATCAGGGAATGGATCCCTCATCAGTGGGGACAGATGGCCTTCCTAAAGCCCCTTAGATTCATGCCATATGGACAACGACCATTGTCCCCCTTCGCTTCCACACAGGGATGCTGGCCTGTCTGCACACTCCTTCCATGCAGCTGCCTAGAAGTCCCCAAGGACTAGCAGGGTGACTAGTACACCATGGTCCTGCACTGCCCATCTCACTAAAACTCGAAATTTCTTATTGACCTCTAGTTCCCCAGCCACCAGTTCCATACACCTCAGGAAAGCTTTGGTGGAAGGGTAGAGACCATCTCCAGAGTTCCATTCGTTCACTCACCCTTTCATTTATCTGACAAAGGTGTCACACTGGCACAGCGTGCTAGGTTCTGGGGACACAGGATGAGTAAGATCAAATCTGAGCCTTTGAGAAGGTGTCCATCCAAAGCCAGGTTTCCCTGAGTGTGGTGTCTGTGCCTCCTGCAGGGAGATAATTTTAGGTAGCACAGTGATAGTTTTTTTTAATATAAACAGTTAAATATTTATTTTAGTACATGTTGGAAAAATATATAACTAGCCCTTCACACTCATGGTTGCTGGAATCTTATTGTTTAGGGTTAACAAACTGAAAACAAATTGAATCAAATAAGAGATTAGGAAAGTAATATATAGATGACGCATAGATACACAGAAATTGTATAAGAAAGGCTGAGAGACACAGTGTAAAGTAAGAGATACATGACCATCCAGAATACAAAGTGTACTCAGGTAAACAAGCCCAGCGGTGGGAAGAGGGGAGAAGCATCAGTGTTGGGGTGAGGGGCAATGGAAATGGGGGATCCAAGTAAACCAGCTTCTCTAGGAGCTATGCTTTGAGAAGAGAGTGTGATTTTTCCAGGGAGAACAGAGAGAAGAGGTACTGTAGTTAAGCGGGTGACCAGGCTGACCCTCTAAGTAAGTTGTTTATTCAAGGTCAATAGCTAGTAGAGAGATTTGAACCCAGGAAAGCCACACTGTCAATAAGTCTGGGGTAACAAGTGTGCACTTTGGAGTTGGACAGAATGGTGGAGTCAAGTCTCAGCTACACTGTTTATTACCTGTGGGACTTCTGACCAGTCACTCAGATTCCTCGAGTCTGGAATGGGAATAATCATAGTTCCTCCCATGTAGTGTTTTTGTTGTGAGTATTACCTGCAATAATGCAGTGAAGGGCATTCTTATCATGCACATAGTAAGTGTTCAATAAATAGCAAGGCTCATTCTCATTAACATGAAGCAGTTACTTACCCCTCTGTAGCCTATCTCCTTCAGAGTGAATCACTTTGTCTGGCCTTGGTGTGTTGCAATTCCTGGCACATAAAAAGATGCAATAAACACAGGTTAATTTGTTAAATGAATAAATATCTGTTTATACATATTAACTGGAATCTAAAAATAGAAAACAGATGCGTTTAAACCTTATATATTATGATAATTTCTGCAGAAGATTTCCAAGACTCAGTTTTTTTAAAAAACCTAAAATCTCTCTCTGGCAAAACTAGAGGAACAGTAAAAAGGTCAATGTTTGCCAGGGATTTAAGCAGAGGAGCAGACAGGAAGGAATAAATAGGCAGAGCTCAGGACATATTTAGGGCAATGAAAATATTCTCTGTGATATTGTCATGGTGGATACAAGACATCACTATCACATAATATCCAAACTCTGTACTTTCTGTACAACTTTCTGTAAACCTGAACTGTTCTAAAAACAAAGTGTATTAAAAGGAAAAAGAAAAAAAAGAAACAAAAATGCTCCAGGGACCCAGAGAAATCAAACTGGAAGGCTCTGCTTTGACTCCATGGAGGCCCAAAGAGAGAATCCAGGTTTAAGATGACTCAAAGTAATGGACGTAAAGACTGTCGTACTTAGTGAAGTAAGTCAGACAGAGATGGAGAAATATTGTATGACATCCCTTATATGTGGAATCTAAAAAGAAATTATAAAAATGAACTTACTTACCAAACAGAAACAGACTCACAGACTTAGAGAATGACCTTATGCTTGCCGGGGGGAAGGAGGTGGGGAAGGGATAGTTAGAGAGTTTTGGATGGACATGTTCACACTGCTATATTTAAAATAGATAGCCAACAAGGACCTACTGGAACAGGGAGCACAGGAGCACAAGGACCACTGCTCAATGTTATGTGACAACCTGGATGGGAGGGGAGTTTGGGGGAGAATGGATATGTGTATATGTATGGCTGAGTCCCTTCGCTCTTCACCTGAAACTATCACAACATTGTTACTTGGCTATATCCCAATACAAAATAAAACTTCTTTTTTAAAAAGTGAAAGAGGAGAGTTTTTGTTCCCACTGTGGTCTATAATGAAAACTCAATCATGAAAAAGGAGCAGCAACAAAAAAATGTGTGCACATTCCTGAGAGATGAGCCAAGAATCCTGTGCTTAATGTATTGGAGAAATTGTTCAAGGACAAGGTACCTTCGTGTAAAGATTACATCTGCCATTATGCCAAGGTCAGCAAGATCTTGTGATGAGCCTTTCCTACAGGTGTGGGAAGAGATGGACCCCTGGAAATGGCTAATTCCAAGTCTTCAGGGGTCTGAATCAGAGTAAGGCCCTTCTCTCCACACTGGAAGTCTCCTGTCTTTGGGGATGGAGGCTCCTTGAAGGTTAGGAGTGGACTGTTTCCTATCAGATGTGTTTGAAGCCCTCAGTTGTGTTGGATCATCATACATAATTGTGTAGCCAGAATTGAGCCTTCCTGCTCCTTCTGACCGCTCAATGCAGTCTTCCTTCTCCTTTTCTTGCTAAGGGTTTCACTTCTCAAGACACATTGGAAAAAAAAAAAAAAGATACATTGACACCCTTTTTACCTCTCTCATGTCTATCTATTCATTGACATAGTCATACTTTTCCCCCACCTTTTTCCTTTTAATTAAAGTGTACCTACATATAGTGAAATGTATATCTTTTAATTGCACAGTTGCTCAGTTTCGACAACTGCATATATTTACATAGGTAGTAAGAAATGGCAACCCCTTCCAGTATTCCTACCTGGAAAATCCCATGGACAGAGAAGCCTGGTGGGCTATATAGTCCATGCAAGACTTAGCAACTGAGCATACTTAAATAACTCCAAACCCCAAATGGCAACCCACTCCAGTACTCTTGCCTTGAAAATCCCAAAGACAGAGAAGCCTGGCCGGCTACAGTCCATGGGGTCACAAGAGTTGGACACAGCTTAGCAACTAAACTACCACCAACTACCACCTATGAAGATACAGAACCTTTCCATCACCCTAGAAACTCCCTTGTGTCCCTGACACAATCAAATCCCTTCTATTTCAGAAATGACCATGATTCTGATTTTTCTCAACGTATGTTAATATCTCCTTCTCAACTTGTACACTCACCAGGAAAACTCTTTATTCCTCCCTCAAAGCTCAGCCAGATATTACTGTGTTACTTCCCTCTCTGGATTGTCTCAGCAACTTGAATATTTTATTCATGTGTCTCACTCTCCCATGAGACAATGCACTTGTGAAGAATCATGTCATTATATTTATTCATTTTTGTAATCAGTGGCTATAATATAGTAGGTAGTCAATAAATGTTCTGTGAATGAATGAATGAATGATGAATACCAGAAAAAATCTTCCTTTGTCTTCCTCTTAATTAAATCCCTAATTTCCACACTATTTGTTTTTTGTTTTGTTTCTGCTTTTTTTTCTATTATTATGAAACCAATAAAAGCTCACACAGAAGGGTGTAAAGTGCCTAGTGGAAGTATTACTCCCTAGATTAATCACTATTAGCAGTTCCTTGTGTATTCTTTTAGAGATGTCTGTGCATTTCTATTTTTATACAAGTGCTTTTAGACTCTACATACCTTCTTAAAACTTAACTTTCACGTAAAACATGTAACAACAATAATAATATTTAGAATTAAAGCATAGTGTCTTCTACATGTCAGTTAGTTAACCTAAGCATTTTATATATATTAACTTATTTATTTTTCATAATAGTCCCTTGAGGTAGGTACAGTTATTACAGTTTTTGGTGTTTAATTCTAAATTTTCATATTTTATTATTATTTACTATTGAAGTTTATTATTTTACATATGGGAAATGGAGATGCAGATTAAATAACTTGCTAAAGGTCATACATCCTGGAAATTATTTCATATTTTTACATACATATCTAGCATTTGGGACTTTTTGATAGCTACAAAGTATTCCATTGTATGGCTGTACCATGACATTTAACCAGCTCTTCTTATGGTCATTTAAGTATTTCACTTTTAGCAATTACGGAGTAGGTTGCAATGAATTCCTTTATACGTATATTGTTGCCTTCTTGTGAGAATACATTCATCCTGGCATCCAGTTAGGTCAAGTGTGTATATTTCACATCTTGATGCGTGTGTCACACCCAACTCTTTGCAACCCCATGGACTGTAGCCTGCCAGCCTCCTCTGTCCATGGAATTCCCAGGCAAGAATACTGGAATGGGTTACCATTTTCTACTCAGGCTATCTTCCTGAACCAGCGATCACCCCATGTTTTTTGCATCTCCAGTATTGGCAGACAGGTTCTTTAACCACTGCGTCATTCAGGAAGCCCCACATCTTGATAGCTATTTCTATATTCCCATCTAATTTAACACTGATTCTCCAGCCACACATTGCCAGGGAATGCCTGTTTCCCCACTCTCTTTCTAACTCCAATATCGTTAAAATGCAGTTTTCTCTCTCTGATAATTATGCTGTATCTTTATTGTTTTGATCTGCCAAACAGAGATTGACTGTCTTTTCCATATGTTTGTGACTGTTTAGGCTTTTTCTGTTGCTTATGTTTTTATTTCCCCCTTTTATTCTATTGAGTTCTTAATTTCATTGTTTTGTAAATGTGTTTGTATATTAACCCATTAGCCCTGTGTCTATGACATATGAAGCAAATTTTTTCCTCCAGGATATCATTGTTCATGGTGTTTTTTATGATAAAAAGTTCTTAATCACTTTATCTTTTAACTTGTTCCCACTGGAAATTTCATTGTAAAATTCCAGCCCCCTTTTACTGTCCTTTACTCTTTAGCCAGAGAGCTTCCAACATTGACATCACAAAGCTTTTTCAAAAGGAGTCTAAGTCATAACTAAAACTAACCACCAAGGAAAATTAATCATTTGGAAACAAGGCCATGGGGCTTCATTGGATGCTTCATAAAATGATAACCATTGGCTGGATTTGATACTGGTTCAGGAGTGTCTCATTTTCATAGATAAATCCCTTCTTCTTGCCTGGAGAACCCCAGGGATGGCGGAGCCTGGTGGGTTGCCATCTATGGGGTCACACAGAGTCGGACACGACTGAAACGACTTAGCAGCAGTAGCAGCAGCAGCAGATGGTGTGTCAGAGTGAAAATTTTTGTATCATTGGACAAGTTAAGGAACTACATAAATAACACTGCTTTGATTCCCAACTTCTAAGTTACAACACTTGGATGGTTTAAACAGTGTTAATACACTGGCAAGAAATGATTGATTTTGCCAGTGTCAACTCCAGGCAGCAAACAAGATGAATAAAAACATTTCACCAGGGCAAGGAGGGATGATCAGGACCTCAGGCCCTCAGAAAGGTGTTCACAGATCCAAACTCTAGAAATTTTGATGTAGAACACCTAATCTCTTGCTTTGCAGGGGGGCAGGATGCAGGCAGGAATTTAATGATTGATAAGAGCCTCTGTTTTTCAACTCCCATCAAAATAATCCCTGCACAGGTTTACAAAGCTCTTTGCTCCGCCTAAAGGACAAAGGTGAAGGTCACAGAAAACTTCTTCTGGGGACTCTTACCTGTGATTCCGAAGTGTCTCCTCTGAGACTGATTTTCTTATCCGTTCAGGGTGGGCTCTTACTTCTATTCGACTGTTTAGGATTTTTAAACTCTTCTCTCCCCCCTCAGGAGATGAATGGTGTGCAAAGTGAGAAGATGATAAAATAACGTCTGTTTCCCACTTGTCAGTCCTCTATGTGGTAAGCCTGTTCCCTTCATCTTTTTCTTACTTTCCTTTCATAAGGGGTCATTCGAGAAAGAGAGAGAAAGAAGAAGAAGAATTTTATTATTTTACTTTTAGAAAAGCTGTTATAAATTTCATCAGCAAGAATCATTAGAAAGTATTAGAAGGCAGGTTTCCCATCCCTGTTATTGAAAACAGCAATAAAAGTATTACAAAGCTTTTGGAAGACAGGTAGTGGGAAAGTCTGGAAAGAAGCTATTTACCATCTGCACCCCCAGAAACATCAACTATGTCACCTACTTTGAGATTCGTTAACAAGACTAATGTAAAATAGAAACACCATTATCTTACCACCTTCCAAGAAGAAAGATATATTTTATGTATTTTAAAGTATAATACATAAACTCTACATTGAAATGACTCAAGCAAAATAACACTGGGTATTTTTGTAAGTCATGAAACTAAGAATTTTTGTAAATAATGCTGCTTATACTCAAAAGAGAACATAAAAGAGTTTGATTTATAAAAAATCCAGTCTCACAAAAACTTCTTATTAAACTTTGTAAACCTTTTAAATCAGTTCAGGAAAACTAAACCTTTGACCCATAAACTCCAGACCCAATTTAACAGATATTCTTAATCGACAATATCAAGCTCAAAAATAAAAACATATTCTATCATATCAACTAAAAAAGTAATCACATAATTAATAGGTGAAAAACAGAGAGAAAGATTGCTGAAGATTAAGATTAAGCCCTGCAGAAGCGAATGTTCTAACTAGAAATTGGTTTAATTAATAGCACATTTTACATAATGATTACAGTGTAATTGCGCTGACTAGCAGAGTGTCATTAAATATATCCATGCTCCTTTACAACACCCTAAGGCTAAAAATAATGAGTTACATTGAAAATCACTGTGCAACAGGTTCATAAATAACATTTAAGCCTATACAAGGCGAATACTTATAAATAATAAATATTTGCCTTTTGTAATTGAAGAAAAAATGACAACCTTCTTTTTCTACTGCCTTGTAGACTGCCATGTTATAATGCTGAAAAGATTTTTTCCCCTTGCTTTCTCTAGAAGGTGTTGAATAATTTATTCATATGCTAATATTCCACGTAGCCCGACTTTGAGGAACAAATATTCCTACATAAAGAATAAATGCCAGGATGCTTATTACCTCTCTTGCTTTACTTTATGCCATGAATCCCCCTCAAACTACCACAGTCTATTACACGTGTCAGAGGAAGTCAGTGGTCAAATTTTCTGGCAGGGAAGAGCATTTTTCTTTATTTAAAAATTACCCCATCTCCCCAAATGTTCAACATGCTCAGGGTTGTTATGAAGCAGCAGCTGCTCTGTGACTTCAGAAAAGAAGGCAGAGATGTATGCTAACTTCTTAACTTCTCACTCTTCTGCTGAGAATCAATAACATCTGATCACAATGGCTGCAGTTCTTTATCCATAATTTGACTCTGGCCTGGGCTCAGGTCTACAAAGGGTCCATGTCCAGGAGCCTCATCTTCTTCATCTTCTCAGTTCCAAGAGGAAGCCGAGTTACTCTGGTGCCTAGGAGAAAGCAGAGAGCAAGGCAGCCTCTAAGAGTGTCTGAAAGCATCCCAGAGCTGGACTTCCGCCAGCGGCTCCTCTCCAAAGATGGCAGGAAAGATGGTGTCTCTAGGCTGTAAGGCGAATATGATTTGGTGGGGGAATGATCCTACCATAAGGTGTTCAGAAGCATTCTCAGCTCTGTAGAAAAAGACACAGGAAGAAAATGCCTCTTCCCCATGATTTTCAGTTTCCCCATGAGTGTGAAGCAGGTCAGGCATCATATCTCCAGAGAACTCTAGAGTCCTTTCATGTGGGGAGTCCTTCAAGGAGCTCACCATCCAACTATTGCTTTCAGCTTAGCATGGCAGCTCCATCTTTTGTGAGGTGAGGCAGTGTTACTTAGTGATAAAGAAAGGGCTTTGACATTGACCAGAACTCAGTTCAAGTACTGGATTTACTATTTATTACTACTGTTTATTTACTAGGGACTTTCCTAGTAGCCTAGATGGTAAAGAATCTGCCTGCAATGCAGGAGACCTGGGTTCAATCCCTGGGTCGGAAAGGTCCCCTAGAGAAGGAAATGGCAACCCACTCCAGTATTCTTGCCTGTAAAATTCCATAGACAGACCATGGGGTCACAAAGAGTCAGACACAGCTGACTGACTAACACTCACTATTTATTAACTGTGTGACGTTGGGTAAGTCAGTTAACCTCTCTGAGTCTCAACTCCCTAATCTGTAAACTGAGATGATGATAGTCTCTCCCCACAAAACGGTTGTGGGGAGTAAATGAAAAAAATTCTAAGGTCTGTAAACACTTAGTATACTGCCTCCCAGTTAGTAAAGCTGAATATATGGTAGTTGTTATTTATTTTATGATTAGAAAGCTTTTTTCTCATACTTAGCCAAAAGCCATCTCCTGACCACTTTCATCCATGGGTCTAATTCCTTGGGAGGGATGAAGGATTGCAGACCCAGAAAAGTCAGAGAGGACCCTTTCACATAATAAATCATGTCTCTCCCCTGACTGAAGCTCATCACGAAGTCTCATGGGTATTAGGAAGCCAAAGGGCCAGAATCCGTATCCTGCATGATCTGGCCCCTGCTGCTCCAGCCTCATTTCATGCCTCCACTTAAACCCTCATGCTCTGTGCTCCAGGGATCTTCTTTCTGTTCCCGCTGGACTCAGGGCCCCTGCAGATGCTTTTGCCTGGAACTATTTTCTTACCCACTTTTTCTAGTTAGCTTTTCAGACCTCAGCTTAAACAAGGTTTCTGCAGGGAAATCCCCAAACTAGATCAGATTTCTACCTCACCCAGCTCCCTCTACTGTCTTTTCACAGGTTTTTATCATCACTTGAAGCAGTATATGTGGGTGATTATTTGATAAATGACTATTTCCATTAGCAAACTACACATTCTAGGAAGGCATGGACCATGGGTGTTTGAGGTTCATGATGGGCTTTGCTGGTACCCAGCATACAGCCCTTAGCAAATTCTTGCAGTGACGAAAGGAAGGATGGAATAAACTAATGCTTATTTCCACAGGAGAGTCCCTCACGTATTTGAAAATAATACTTATGCTTCTCTTCTTCATGATTTAATTGTTACGAAAGAAATGATCTCAGTGCCTCAACTACTCTTCATCATGTTGAGTTTAAGATACTCCCACTCTCCGCATTGCCCTGTGCTCACACACGAGGGAACTGAGTGCAGTCAGGGGATTGCTTCCTGTGATCTGAGACACCATCCTCCCAGCACACCCAGAAGCCATGTTAGCCTTAAATATGTGTAAAACACACCCACTGTTCATTTGCTTAAAAATAATGTAGATTTACTGACAAAAACTTGGCAAATATAGAATAGAAAGTATAAAGATAACAATTCTTACACACACCTTGCAAAGTAAAACATAGCAGTTTATAATAATTCCTGTGTTTTCTTCAGTGAATGAGTTTTTATACAGATTGAGGAAGGATTATGTTGTGGAGTTCTAACTACACACACACACACACACATCTTGCTTTTTTGCCAATATTAAATCATTAAGATATTTCTCTGTTATATTACAAATGTAGTTTTAATTAGTGCTTTGTCAGTTGGAAATGCTCTCTGCTGCTATTGAGGCTTAAACAAATGGGAGGTTATTTTTCTCACATAGCAAGAAGTCTGAAGATGGGCAGTAACTGAGGTGCTTTCAATAGCTTTTTCCTCCTGGTTGTGTTATGACTGCTGTAGTTCCTACCATCACATTTATGTGCAAGGCAGAAATACAAGGGAAAAATGTGCCACTTCCATCCTTCCCTTTTATCAGGAAAAGCCCACGCCTTCCTACTATCCTCAGCACACTTCCAATGATGAAGCCTTGACCAGACTCTGTCTTTGACCAATGCTAGGTCCAAAAACAGCTGGGAAAGTGACTATTCCATTTTTCCAACTGCTAAGGTTGAGGCAGGCAAAGAAACTGGGTATCTTTCCCACATCATATTAGGTTAATTCCATTCCATTTGATTCACAGCTCTTTAAAGAAATATCATGGGAACTTTCATAAGGTTTCTCCTCCTTTTGCTCCCTGAAAATGTTGAAGATCAACCTCATAAACAAGCTATAGTTCAAATTAGGAAACTAACAGAGATGTTTTCAGTGTTTATAAGGGCGCTGTTGTCTTTGTGGACAAGAGTCAAGGCTGATGAAAGTCCTCCAATGCATAGGAAAGCTGCTCCATGAAGACCTGCCCAAATGCCTCTAGTGTCCTTATTAACTTCCATTCACGGGCAGTCTTGGAAATTACTTCATCGGAAACAGGGAAGAAAGGAAAGAAGGAAGGAACAGAGTAGGGAAGGAGGAAGGGAAGGGAGGGAAGGAGGGAAGGAATGGCGGGGAGGGACGAAAAGGAGCAGAAGACAGATAATACTTCTCAGCGATGGGCTACAGTCCTACACACACTGCTTTCTTCTTCCTAAGCGACAATTTATATCATGTCAGGATATACAGATAAGATTATTTCAACTGCCCTTCTAGAGAAGTGCTTAAGAAAAAGCATGGCCATAGATCTTTACTCTTTCTGGCTTTCAAAGGGCTCCTCCTGGGGCTTTGGGACCCAATATTGTTTGCAATCTGTTCTTCCCTGGAGGATGTTAGGGAAAATAGAACGGCCCTAGACAGGTAATGCTTGGTGTTTAATGATGATAGGCAGAGGTGGGAAAGCAGACATCAGCTTTTTCCTCTCGGCAGAGCCTGGGCTATTAGGAAGAGGGAATTCAGTGTTTGATTTGCTCGTTCTCCATTCCTCATCGAGGCTTTGGTCCCAAATTGCTAAACCTCCATTCAACAGTTAAATTAAACATAACTAACTTTGTTGATATTATTTCACAGCCGAATAACTTGATATTCATACTCTTCGTGTGTTCAATAAGAACAGCGCTCAGACACATTTTTAAGTCTCAGCTGGTGATGAATTCTGCTGAGCTAAACTTGTGTTTCACAGGATTGTGCTCAGCTGAGACGGGGCACGCTACTGCACTGTAAAAATAAGCTTCGAGCCATAATTTTGATGGGCCCCTCACAGCAAGAAAGCATCTCTCTTCTCCTCCTCCCTCTTCTTAGTAGCAGCTCCCAAGTGCCACTTGCACATCCTAAACTAAAGGAATGCTGGGCAGACAACAGTCCTTCACTGCGATGCCTCCAAGGTGCAAAGAGCACTAAGCTTGGACTGCCAAGGCCTCCGTATTTGCCCCCTCTCTGCCTCTTCAAGGACTGGTGACTGTAAGCAGGTCATTTAATCTCTGATACTCAGTTTCTACATTTGGCAGATATGGATATAAAAACCCTGCCTCTCTACCTCACATATTTGCTGTAAGCAACACGCTTTAAGCGTTGAACACATGCTGCAAACTGTGGGGTGCTCGTCACTGTTATTTACATTTTCACCTATCATTGGGGTCCTGTCCTCTGAACATGACAGTAACTGCCCAAGAAGTATTTAAACTGAATAATACATTGGTGTTTTTTTTTTTTTTTTCCTCAAACAGGTAGTGGGCACCTTCTATGTCCCAAGCCCTATGTACTGTTTAGTCATTAAGTCATGTCCAACTCTTTTGCGACCCCATAGACTGTAGCCAGCCAGGCTCCTCTGTCCATGGGATTTTCCAGGCAAGAATACTGGAGAGGGTTGCCATTTCCTTCTCCAGGGGACCTTCCCAACCCAGAGATCAAACCTGTGTCTCCTACTTGGCAGGTGGATTCTTTACCATAGAGCCAGGTAGAAAGCCCCCCTGTGTTAAACACTATGGGTGTAAAGAATGAAATCGTGTTCTAGTTCGAGAGATAAACAAATAAATACTTATGGTATGGTGAGATCTGCACTGTATAACAGAGACATACACAAGGTTTTTGAGCATCTTAACATTCTGCCTAGGTGAGCAAGGACCACTTCACAGAGGGGGCAATTGATGAGAAAAAGAGAGGGAACGTCACAAATGCTGCTGAGAATCACACACCAATCACTCTGCTGAGAACATTCTTTCCTTTAATTGTCACAACGCCCTATGGAGTAGGTATTATCATACCTATTTTATAAGTGACAGTCAAGATCTAACTAATTCACATAAGGTTCCAAAGCTGGTGAGGGAGGAACCTAGATTCCCAAATTCACCTCTTCATCAGAAGGCTGGGCCCTCTGCATACTCATCTCACAGGTGGAGGGAAAGCAAGCTGATCTTTCTGTACAACAAGAATTTAAAATTATCTGAAAACATCTTATGTGACATTAACTATGAGTTACTCCAAACTATGCAAATTATCTCTTTAGAAAAATGAGATATGGAGGTGATCTCAGGCATACGTGGATATCTCACTGATCCTCAAAGCAGGAAAGTCAGCCGGGTCTCCCGAGGGACAGTAAGTCCTGCAAGCGTCACAGACAAGGCAGATCCTCCCTCTCCTCCCCTCTCACAGGCTGCCTTCCATCGTCTCTTCTCTGTTGTGTTTGTTATTCTTTCTCTCCAGACCATCCCTTGCTTCTCCATTAAAATGACAGGAGTGGCCACCTGCTCCCTTGTTACATCCACTTCAAGAAAGCCAGGAACTGACTCGCACGAGTAGTGTTAGCTGCTCAGTCATGCCTGACTCTTTGCGACTCCGCAGACTGGGGTCCTCCAGGCGCCTCTGTCCAGGGAATTCTCCAGGCAAGAATACTGCATTGCATGGCCATTCCCTTCTCCAGGGCATTTTCCTGACCCAGGGATCGAACCCAGTGAATCCTGCATCTCAGGCAGATTCTTTACCATCTGAATCACCAGGGAAGCCCAGGAGACCTACTGCTGCTGCTGCTGCTAAGTCGCTTCAGCCATGTCCGACTCTGTGTGACCCCATAAACGGCAGCCCACCAGGCTCCCCTGTCCCTGGGATTCTCCAGGCAAGAACACTGGGGTGGGTTGCCATTTCCTTCTCCAATGCGTGAAAGTGAAGTTGCTCAGTCGTGTCCGACTCTTCGCGACCCCATGGACTGCAGCCCACCAGGCTCCTCCATCCATGAGATTTTCCAGGCAAGAATACTGGAGTGGGGTGCCATTGCCTTCTCCAGGAGGCTGACTGACTAGCACCTCCAAATCCCACTTCCAAGTTCCCAGAAGAGGAAATCGAAGTGGCCTAGCTTGGGTTAACTGTGTCTAAAGTGTGACTGTATGTCGTGACTGCCTTCCCACTGATGGGGTGGCGGGGGGGCGAGTAAAGAGATCAGACAAATGCTACCCCCACCAGGTGACGAAGGTCAATGTCAACAGTGGTAAGTCATGTTGATAGTATGTATCCCTGATGTGATGTGAGGAAAATGGCACCTCACCTCCATGGACAACTCCCCCAAAACTCATAACCTCAGTCTAATCGTCAGAAAAACATCAGACAAATCTCAGTTACCTGACCAGTACTCTTCAAAAACAGTCAGGTTCATCCAAACCAAGAAAACCCAAGAAACTGTCATATCAAGAAAAAACTAAGGGGAGATAACCACTAAATATAATGTGGAATCCTTGGACAGAAAAAGTAAAGAAATCTGAATAAGGTATGGATTTTAGTCAATAATAATGTATCTCTATTGGTTCGTTAACTGTAACAAATGTGCTATCATGATGTAAGACATTAATAATAAAGGAAGCTGGGTGCCAGGTACACAGGAACTCTGTGCTGTCTTTGCAATATTTTCCTACATTTAAAACTTTTCTAAAATAAAGAAAAAATATGAAAACACAGTACGTTTGTGTATGCTAAGTTGCTTCGTTCATGCCCTACTCTTTATAGCCCTCTGGGCTGTAGCCCACCAGGCTCCTCTGTCCGTGGGATTTCCAGGCAAGAATACTGGAGTGGGTTGCACTCCACTTCTCCACCTTCTCCAGGCGATTTTTCCAACCCAGGGATCGAACTTGAGTCTCACGTCTCCTACATTGGCAGACAGGCTCTTTACCACCAGCACCACCTGGGAAGCCCATAAAATCATGGTATTGCATGCTTATTCAGTGCCATCCACCATGGTAAAACTAAAACCAAAAGCCCTTTTCAAATTATCCTGTCCCCTTATTCACCCGCCATGATATATACTGCAAGCCCTTTGAGAGAAAGGGAACACCAAGACCCAGAGCAGTCCTGACACACAGTAGGCAGTCAAGAAATATTAACTGATGTGAACTGACATTTATCATCCACAGAAGAGGCCCTGGTATAACATACAGAAATGCTACCTTGCTTTGTCCCACGGTGGGTGAGCGGGAGCACTACCCTTGGCGTGGATGGTTTTGGTGTGCTCACTCTCCTCCTCTTAGTGAGAAAGTTAGCTCCTTCCCAGGCTGCTACTGCTCAGCAAGAGATCATCCAGGGGGCCTGGGACAGCCACTGGTGGATTTTCGTTCCAATGACCCTTTGGAATTAGAAGCTGGCCTGGAAGCTCTGAATGGGACCCAGACCTCACCAGTGTTTTGCGCCCTTTAAGTGACCTATCCTCACTTCTCTCAGGACAGGTTTTTAAAACCTTGCAAAGGACAAGCCTCTTGTCATGATTAACCTTTGGAATGGGCCCTAAAAGTAATTTTGTGTTCACTTTAAAAGTGCCTGTTTTAAGGGGAAAGACAAATGGGTGTGGCTTTTTAAAGCATTTACTTTTTCCAAGGGGTGGAGAGGAACAGGAGACCCAGAAGGGGTTTCTGGCCACGGAGCTGAGATGTGGATGTGTTAACCCTATCACAGCCCGCCTTGATTCTTCCTTCTACTGTCTCCATTCAAAGTCATTTTAATCTTATGAACTGACTATTAGCTGATGAACTAATTCCTCCAGGGAAAATGCCATTAATTCATCAGGCTTCTTCATTCCATTTTTTAAAAACTGCCCTCAAACATCTTTTGTTGTAATAAATGAGTAAATTCTGTGCTGTGGTTTGCAGAGTCTTAATGAACCTGGGAATGTAAAATCCTCCCTGCGGTTTATTTTCAGCTGCATCACATAGGAAACCATGCTGTACCTCATCATCAGGTGAGAGTTTTCTCATATAAAGCGGCCAAGGAAAGTGCTATTGCCATTGGAGATTCACATCACCAAGGGGTGAGCTTTGGTATCCTAAAACCTGAAGCAGCCTTCTCCGCTATGTGCACTCCTGCACGATAGGCTATTAAGCAGCCCCTCTCTGCCAACACCCCAGTTCTGTAATTTGGAACCTTGAGACCTAACAATTCCATATTTGGCCCATGGCCATATTTCTGGTGCCCCATGCCCTAGTTTTCACTCTTGTATAAGCACATGTGTCAGTGGCTCCAACTATGATCTTCTATCATGTTAATGATTTATTCCTCTCCACCTCATCTATGGTATGAGCACAAGCCCACAAAGAGAATACACAAGCACATTTGCTAAACAGAGGGACAAAGATACAGAGCCCATTCATATACCCTGTTGGAGACAAAGTCACTGCTACAGACATGGATGATGCTTGCTACTTAGTGAGGCAGAGATCGGGGATTAAAAAAGAATGTCTCCCCTGTACACTCACTCTGACTGGGCAATGATATAATTTCCAGTCTCACGTCTCTATTTCAGACCACATATGGCAGTAATATTGGCTGTTCCCCACCTCAGCCTAACCATGACTAAACAGGTTGATGAATGTCATGCATCTTATCATCATACATGCATATTTTTAAATATAATTCACTTTTGATCTGCACCCTTGTGCAGTGGCGAATGAAAACAGTTAAGATTTCTTCCACTGTCTGCCTTTAAATGTATTAAACAGCCCTGCTGTCAATAGATTATATTCTTGTACAATGATAATAGCCCCCAAAACTAAGAGGCCTTGTCAGGAATTGCAGTTGTCACAGTTTGATGGGAATGATTTTACTTGGGGTTCGTCTGCCGCACAATCATCTCATAATCTGGATATACATCACAGCATGACATGTAAATTTCCTGCTACTCTGCTTTCATTTCCAGAGGCAGCAATCAAATGAAAACCACTCAACCTCACCCAAATGTATAAATAATTTTCATTCAAACATATTAACAGTCAAAATATGAGAATTTATCACAGAGTGCTAGGCCTTTTAAGAAGCAATAAAGACTTTACTTTTTAAGCATATTTCTCCTTAGAAAAGTAATACGAATAGTAACTCGCAATTTAAAAATCACATTTCAAAGTCCACACAGAAACCACCTAATCTGCAAACTTAAGGGATATAGGTGCTTCACCATAGATTTGACACTTAGAAGAAAAAGGATGAGGGAAATATTGTGTAATAGAATTGCACGTGGATTAATAATTACCAACATGAAAATACCAAAGTCCCAAAATGCTGATTTATTTCATCTCTGCTAAACTATACATTTTGCACTGCACAATCAATAGGAGATTACTTTCTCTAAAATATAAACACCTGATTCAGCAGTGATTTGGATAGCAACATAACAAATGACACTTTTTTCTGATAAACATCAGATTTTAATTGAAAGCAATCTCCTTGGGAAAAAAGACCATCAAACTGTAGCAGTGGACGTGGCTGACTCTCCCCCATGCAGGCTGGGTTCCAGCCACACTAACTGTCAGTTACCAAGAAAAGGAGGACATATTCACAACTGAATAGGAAAAAATACTTGTCTTTTGTGTTCAGTTATGAAGTCAAATGAGAGCAAGTGTTGGTTCACTTTGGCAAGGTTCAAGGTGAGTGTGTGAATGGCCACAGGAGCTGCATTTGAATGAGAGGACAAGAACTGCAGTGTGCTCACCACCAGACCTGGGGACACACCAGGCTTGCTTGCAAAGTTCCCCTAGGAGGGGAGGCTAAGCCTTCAGACACAGACTTGTGCCCTGTCTGGTGGAGGTGCTAAAGGACATCATTTGACCAATAAGGCTTCATGTTGCCAAGAGTTCATTGTATCAGGAACAAACCCCCCAAAGGACTATAATTCCCTGGCACATTTAAATCAATAATCAGTCCACCCACATTTCCCAAAAAATACCTTCCAAGGTTTGGAGAGGACACTTGGTCTGTGGGTAAGAAGCTAAGTTAGAAGTTTCTATCACATCCTCAAGGGCAGTTGAGAAGCGAGGGTACTTGGAAAGGGTGGGCTGGGAAGGTAGCATTTGGGATGGGGAGGCAATCTACTTGTATCATTAGTGCTAGCACCTAAAAATTTTGCAGCCTCACTTTAAATTTTTATACCCTTTTCTTCTCCCCTCTCTTCCCTCACCATGTGCAAAAACTGCTAAGATGACAGTTTTTTCCATTTCCCCAGTAAGTGTGTCTGCAGAAGTAGAAGTACCATAACCCGGGGTACAGCAAGCTCAGCCATTTGAAATAAAACTTTGCAGTACTAATGTTTTTGTAACTGCTTTCATATTGTAATGATATTTTTCCAAGCACTGGTTTTATTTGATCTTAAATACCTTTTTGGGAAAGTCCAGTGAGCTGACTCTAATAAAATCATGCTATTGAAAAAAGGTTTAAGTAGAATGTTCAGAATAAATTACAAAACTGCATGCAAGAATACCAGCTAGTGCTGCAATAAAAAGCTGAAAATGAGTATTCTTGCAATATATTTTAAAGAAGTAGTATACTTTTTTGTCCATTTTTTTTCATTGAATGTTTCATAACAGAATGCCTCCATGTCATGAAAGGAGGGGAATGCATACCAAATGAACAAACTGCGGGAAAAATTGCATTTAAGCGGGAAAAAAAATCTTGACTTTTTGGGGGAGTATAGAATATATTTCATTTCATTTTCAATAACTGTTGGAAGATAATAGAAAATGTAATTTCTTTCCATTTGCTATGCCAAAATACTTAAATTACATCATACTTATCCTGTCATATTTTTTCCCCAACTTATTCAGGACCCATTAATGGATTTCGTCTTCTTTATGTCTGCACTAAGGGATGGGTCTGCTTTAAAAGACAGAGGTGTCCAGCTGTAGGGATCTCAGGGAAACTAGGATGGCTTGAGTGGAAGACACAGGTAATTGTATACCTGACTTTCTTCTAGTGAAGCAGAAGGAAAGAGCTCTTGCAGGATGGAGGTGAGTGTATCTTCCTAATTACTCTTAAACCCTATGTCCAAAATAATCACAAACTCCTTCCTCAGCCCTTCCACCCCACAAGACAGTCTTGCAAAACTGGGACACTAACAGAGCAATGGATGGTAAATTTCCCCTATGGTACCACCCTACCTGCCATCTGAAATCTACTGTGTTCTTGGCTTCAGGTTCTATGAGGGACAATATTTATGTAAATCAAATTAGCTTATAAATCCAAGTTCAGTTCTCTCACCTCCAAGTAAGACAAAAACAACCATTCCCATCCTATGAAGGGAAACTGGGACCAAAAAAAATAAAAAAGGTGGCATGGCGTGATAGGCAAGATCTAGAATACCATGGACACTGTTGGTGGCCCACCCAGCATTCTTCCTCCCCATCTGTCTTCCTTTCCAGCAGAACCTGATTTTGTTCAGGAATCCATCTCTCTGTGCACTCTCAAGCACCTCAGGAGAATCCGGCCCATCTGCTTCTAAGATGCAGATTGACTGGCCGTGGCCAACGTGTTCCCTTGGCATTGCTGAGTTTGAGAAAGGGTATGAGACTCTGATCAGTGATGTGGGAGAGGAAGCCAACTGAGGCCCTTTCAGAGAAGAGTTTTCTTGCCAACCAAAGAAGTGGGCTCTTTTTTTCCCCCTGGAGATTCTTTTGTCTAGATGTGACTCCAAAAGAGTAGCAACCACCTGCTAAGATAACTTGTTGCTCATTTTTCAGTCACTAAGTCATATCTGACTCTTTGCAGCCCCATGGACTGCAGCATGTCAGGCTTCCCTAGCCTTCACTATCTTCTCCCAGAGTATGCTCAGACTCATAACATTGAGTCAGTGATGCCATCCAACCATCTCATCCTCTGTCGCCCCCTTCTCCTTCTGCCCTTAATCTTTCCCAGCATCAGGGTCTTTTCCAATGAGTTAGCCCTTCACATCAGGTGGCCGAAGTATTGGAGCTTCAGCTTTAGCATCAATTCTTCCAATGGATATTCAGGGTTGATTTCCTTTAGGGCTGACTGGTTTGATCTCCTTGCTGTCCAAGGAACTCTGAAAAATCTTCTCCAGCACAACAATTCTACTACCAATGATGACAAAAATAATTAACTAATACAGAATTAACAAAAATAATTCTGTATTAGTGTCTTAGGACAACTGTAACAAAGTATCATTAACTGACAGCTTATTGTCTCATAGATCTGGAGGCTAGAAATCCAAAATCAAAGTGTCAACAGGGTCATGTTTCCTCTGATGGCACTAAGGGAGAATACTTCCTTGCCTCCTCCAGTGTCCTCCAGCAATCCTTAGTGTTCCTTGGCTTGTAGACAAATCCAATCCAGTCACATGGCCATTTTCTCTTTGCATTTCTTCACATTGACCTCCCTCCATGCATGTCTGCCTCTGTGTCCAAGTCTCTTTATATAAGAACAGTCACATTGGATGAGAGTCCACCCTAGTGACCTCATTTTAATTTGATTAAATCTGTAATTACCCTATATACAAATAAGGTCACATTCTGATACTTGGGGTAAAGACTTCAACATATCTTTTTTGGAGGAGAGGGGACACAATTCGACCCATACTTGCCTAACTGTGAGCAGATGCTAAGGTTGAAATAGGCTTTGATGACATCATTGAGCCTCTGAATTAGCCTTCCCTGTAACTTGTCCTGCCTGGGGACTTGCTGGTAAGTGAGTTACACATGAGACCACATTCTGCATTGCTCAAGTCATTTTGTATTGAGGTTTTTACCTGAAGCTGAGGGCTTGCCCCGTAGCTCAAAGGTAAAGAATCCGCCTCCCTTGGACAGGAAGATTCCCTGGAGGAGGACATGGCAACCCACTCCACTATTCTTGCCTGGAGAATCCCATGGACTGAGGAGCCTGGCAGGCTACAGCCCATAGGGTCACAAAGAATTGGACATGGCTGAAGCGACTGACCCTAAAGGAGATCAGTCCTGGGTGTTCATTGGAAGGACTGATGCTGAAGCTGAAACTCCAGTACTTTGGCCTTCTCATGCGAAGAGTTGACTCATTGGAAAAGATCCTGATGCTGGGAGGGATTGGGGGCAGGAGGAGAAGGGGACGACAGAGGATGAGATGGCTGGATGGCATCACCAACTCGATGGACATGAGTCTGTGTGAACTCCGGGAGTTGGTGATGGACAGGGAGGCCTGGTGTGCTGCAATTCATGGGGTCGCAAAGAGTCTGACTCGATTGAGCGACTGAACTGAACTGAAGCGACTAAGCACACACATACACTTGTGGCTGAACCCATCTTCGTTGATGCCACAGATAGTGGATAAAAGCAGACCTGCTTCCACCACTTAATAACCGTGTGTTCTTGGGAAAAATCACTTACATTTTTTGAGAATACTTTCTTTATCTCTAAATTGAGGCAAATATTACCCAGAATTGCCATGAAGATTGATGAGATAGACTTAAATGGCATTATCCTGAAAACGTGCTCAGTAGATTGTTTATATGCTCCTTTTACAAACTATCCATGTGACTCTGGAAGAATAAAAACAAGACCATATAGTCTAGTCTTGGAGTAACTGAGAACTAGTTCCTGGGGGTTGTTAAGAGTTTCAGAAACTAATACAACACTGGAAATCAACTATACTCCAATACAAATTAAAATCAAATCATTTGCCCGCATTCTTCACTTAGTATTGTGCCACTGTCTAGCTTCGTTAAGGCTTTCATGATAGAGGCTTAAAGGTTAAAAGCATGAGCTCTTGGGACTTCCCAGGTGATCCAGTGGTTCAGAATCCTCCTTCCAATGCAGGGGATGCAGGTTTGATCCCTGGTCGAGGAACTAAGATCCCACATGCCTCAGGGCAACTAAGCCCACGTGCCACAACTACTAAGCCCACGCACTGTAGAGCCTGTGCTCAGCAACATGCTGCAAAGACCCAGCACAGCCAAAAGAAAATAAAAAGAACATGGGCTGTTGAGTCAGACCACAGAGATTCAAATCTCAGTTCCACCACTTTCTGTGTGTGACTTGGGCAAATTATTTAACCTCTCTATATCTGGTTCCCTCATCTCTACAAAAGGGGAAAGATGATGATGATAGTTTCTCACAGTGTTTTTAAGAGGAATGAGGTCACAAGGCGTAGGTGATTAGTATGGGGTCTGGTGAATGGTAGGCAAGTTGAACATACACTGTGTCCTCCACTCAGTGTCCATGATCGTCTGCAGTCATCTTGGTATGCTACATCAGTGGTTTTCACACTTTGGTGTTGGTACAAGAAACATCTGTGATGCTTGTTATAAATATAAACTCCCACCCAAACCCAGAGATTCAGATCCAGTAGCGCTGAGATGTACTTTTAACAAACATTGCAGGTGAAATTGATGCCAATGGTGCCTTATCACACATTGAGAAACTATCTACTTTTTCTGATTGGAAGTCAGGAGACTTAGAAAGAGGTACTCATCTTGGAGACAGGCACTGCTCTTATCCTTCCTAGTAGTCTGAAAGTTTCTGGAAGGTAGAGCCATCCTTATCTCTCTGTCCCTTCCCAACCAAGACATTCAAAGCACAGTACTTTGCCCACCAGAACTCAAAAGTGTTCACTAAATCAACTTAAAGGAATTTCAGATGCTAGAGAAAAAGAAGTGGTAAGAGACAGATGGGAGGATGGAAATCCAGGCAGAAGGAAAACAGCTCTGGTAACTATTTAGTGATGCCAAGAGATTCTGTTGGGACAGATGACCTGAGCAAGCCTCAGAAGCAGTTCTGGTTTCTGTGAGCCCCATGAACAGTGTGACTCTGGATAGCAGAGTCACTAGGAAGCTCTGGGATTCCAGGCTGGCTTCACTTCTCAGATTTATACCAGCCTGGGATACAGCCCTCCGAGCCCAAAGCAAAACTTTAGAATGTGTGCAGGAGGACAAAGGAGAAAACCTGCACAATGAGAAGAGGAGCTGGGTCACTCAGCGAGGAGCCTGGTAGGCTGCAGTCCATGGGGTCGCGAAGAGTCGGACACGACTGAGCGACTTCACTTTGACTTTTCACTTTCATGCATTGCAAAAGGAAATGGCAACCTACTCCAATGTTCTTGCCTGGAAAATCCCAGGGACAGGGGAGCCTGGTGGGCTGCTGTCTATGGGGTCACACAGAGTCGGACATGACTGAAGCGACTTAGCAGCAGCAACCAACTAAGCTTAGATCTCTCAGAAGCAACTTCAACAAAGAACATTTACAGGTTTGTATCGTAAACTAATTAATGTTAATATATGTAACATTATATAGCTACTATGAATTGAATGACTATATGAGTCATGTGATTTTCATGAATTATATCATTAAGTTCTCACTAATTCATTCAACTAATATTTGTTAAGTATCTACCATGTGTCGAGTTATCAAATAAAAATGAATATGATGTGCTTATCAATATATGTGTAACTATACCTATCTCATATGACTGTATAGAAAGAAATTTCCTAGAGAGACTGGGAGGTTGATAAGTGTAAAGCATTGATATAGTGCTTGACATCTAGCAAGCACTTAACATAATCCATTATAGAGGATACTTACTAGCAGTGGTTCTTCCTGGATGACTTCTTTCTGGAATGTTCTGGGTGAACATTTCTTCCTTTTACTTATTTGCATTTACTGAAGTTCGACACTAAGTAGGCAATGCTAATGTAATAAAAAACAAAAGTCATTACTTTAAAAGTTAGTAAGATATTTCCTCTCTGAATCCACAGATGAAGACTACCCTGTCTTCGACAGCATCACCTAGTCACTCCAACAGACTGTGACTGAAGATCTTTCATCCCACCCTCTTCCTCTGGATAACTTCCCAGAGATATTACTTTATATCAGGATCCTTAGGAGGTGTGGTACATTTGAACTCTCACACAGAATCCTACATAATATTTGACCAAGGACTGGCATGCTTCTTTTCTGCGCCCTTATTGGTCTTTAGAACACACTCTATTTTTCATAATGGGAAGATTTATTTCTTATGGGGCTTTGGTTTTGATACTGTACTTTTTCTCACAAAAATACAGCTTAGGAATCCAACGAGACCCCTAACACATACGCACACACACACAAAATGTAAATCTTTTATTTCTGAAATGTCCTTATACCTAGAGGTATAAGAATTACTAGGAAAAGATACATTTAATACTAAAAAAAGCATTTCCTGGGAACCTACTAAGCGCCAGGCCTCATGCAAGATACTGCAATAAAACACTGAATAAAACCTGCTCCTTGTCTTCAATGAGTTGCTAGGAGAGACTGCTGTTTAATGCAACACACTGCAACACAGCAAGTCATCCATGCTCTCATTCATTCATTCAACAAGTATTTATCGAGCATAACAGGCACTGTTTGAGTGCCTGGGGATACAGAAGTGAGAGGAATAGATAAAATCCCTGCCTCTAGAGCTTACAATCTAGTGGGGAGAGATAATAAACAAATGAATATAAGTTATAGTTGTGATAGTAGTTGCTATAAAAATGATACAATGGATTAAAGAGATAAAGAGTACAAGGGTTGCTGTTGCTATGAGATGGTCAACTGGTCAGATTATATTTGAGAGGAGTTTGGGAGGTGGTAAGGGAGTACATCATGCAGATGTTGGGAGAAAGTGTTCTATGCAAAGCTCCTAAGATGGTGTGTTCTCCATGCATTGACAGACTAGCAAGATGGTCCAGGTGGATGAGCAGAGTGTGCTAGGGAGAGAGCAAGAGGTGATGAATTTGAAACAGATTCTGTAGGACCTTGTTGGCCATAGTAAAGCCCTTTGATTTGATTCAGAGAATAATGGTAAGCCATTGGCACATTTTCAATAGAAGAGGGACATGCTTTCCTTACATTTTAAAATATCATTTAGCTGCTGAGTCGATATTAGGTTGCATGAGGACAAGAGTAGAAACAACGAAACTCTGCAATAGTCCAGTGAATCGATGTCTGTGGAACAACTGAATGCATGGCTAAGACGTCACAGTAGAACAGAGCGGGTAGTGTTCAATTGCATCCAAAAGCGACAAAGTCTCCTCATTGAAGATGAGACCTAAACAGGGATCTGCTTTTTATTTTCAGGTTTGAATTTTTTGGCAAGGAGTGTTCTTTCACTAGAAGACCCATCACATCAATGTCTCTCTTTTGTGAGGTTAGCAGCTTAATAAACACCTAAGTCCATTCATTGAGTGCTGTGCTCAGTGGTGTCCGACTCTTTGTGACCATATGGACTGTAGCCCTCCAGGCTCCTCTGTCCATGGGATTCTCCAGACAAGATTACTGGAGTGGGTTGCCATTTCCTCCTCTGGACTACATTCCTGACCCAGGGATTGAACCTGCATTTCCCGTGTCTCCTGCATTGTCAAGTGGGTTCTTTATCATTGCGTCCATTCATTCATTAGTGGTTACAAAATGGTGATATTCTCATTCATTTAGCTGGATTATATTTATAAAAAGAACTTTTCCTTCATCTTCTACTGTATTACCCATTAGTGTAATTCACATAGAAAAGGCAAGATAAATGCTTGATTTTCCCCCCTTTATTTTCAGTTTTCAGAATAACAAGTTGGTTGACTAGCTTCTTTCCATGGTGATCAGTTGCTAGCTTGCTTTCTCCCTTTTTTCTTTCTCTCCTGCCTCCCTCTTCTCCTTCTTAACTCACTTTTTCTTTCTTTTCCCTTTCCTTCTCTTACTTTCTCTCTCTCACCTCCCTCTCTTTCTTTCTTTCTAATATTCTGTTCTCCTATTCTTTCTTATTATCACTATAAACTTAATGATTATTAAATATATCTGATGAGTTCCAATAAATTGTAGATATTACCCATGCTGCTGCTGCTAAGTTGCTTCAGTCATGTCCGACTCTGTGTGACCCCATAGACGGCAGCCCACCAGGCTCCCCCGTCCCTGGGATTCTCCAGGCAAGAACACTGGAGTGGGTTGCCATTTCCTTCTCCAATGCATGAAAGTGAAAAGTCAAAGTGAAGTCATTCAGTCGTGTCTGACTCTCAGTGACCCCATGGACTGCAGCCTTCCAGGCTCCTCCTTCCATGGGATTTTCCAGGCAAGAGTACTGGAGTGGGGTGCCATTGCCTTCTCCGGATATTACCCATATGGATGCTTAAATTTTCTCATCTTTATCCAGGAGCCTCTTCAGGTTGGCTCCTGAGCCCTTTTGATGGAACTGTGGTAGTTTTTTATCTCCTCCTTGCTGCTTGATACAAGTTGTGACAAGCTCAGCATATACCTTCCCTCTGCCTAACCTGGAGTCAGCTGTTTCTCTAAGGAGCTCTGGTTCCTTTTAGCAGGAGATGGTATTTCAGCACCACCATCTGAGCATGAGGGGTGAGTCATTGTTTGTGTGTTTTTCACAGTTTCTAGGCCTTTTCAGTGGACAGAGTTGGAATTTTTTAAATGAAATTAATTGTGATTTCATTGATAATTTCAGTGTAAACTGTGATTTTTTTTCCTCCTTTTCCTCACACTGATAGTCTCAATTTTCAACAATTCCAAAAACGACGGAATTATAGTTGACCCTTAATTTCTAATCTGCTTTGCTCCCCCAAAATACCCAGAGCAATCTCATAGCTAGTCATACCAACAGTACCAATAGCAATGTGATCACTGTAAACAGTTTAAGATTCTTTTGTAGCTTTTTTTGTCCTAAGAGTATCTCACCTTAAAGATGTACAGACAAGCTGATGACATTTAAAGTCATTTGGAATTGTTCATGTCATGGGGCTTTACAGTTTGTGGTGGAAGTAGACATTTAAGAAACAATTTTAAGACATCAGTGTAAAGAAACAGTACAGCAAGCAAAGTGAGGTTCAACTGTCTAGAGGCTCAGGGCCATTCACCCCTAGAAACTGATGCTTAAACAGAGTTTTTAGGCCATGTTGGAATTAGCTCAGCAGAGTACTAGAACAAGGGGTATGTGGAGGGTGCTGGAGCGGGGCGGGGGGGTGGGGGGGGCGTATTCCAACAAAGAGCTGTAACTTGTAAAGCACTCTTCTAATAAACTGCCAAAACAACAGTGGTTGTTTAGAATTTCCTTTTTAAGTTATATTCTCCAGAAATCAAAAATCATCAGCCATATCAGATCTGGTCTCCTCTTTGGTAGTTTTCAAGCCAAAAGTCACATGGAAAGTAATTATTGCACAAAGCCATAGACTTGCTTTCTTTGTAACCCCCAACCATGTTGCTCAGCTCAATCATTCCTTCTATTTATCATGCTTACCTTCCATTTCTAAAAGCAAAGACTTCAGAGCATAAGGACTATAGGCAAGTCATGAAAGGAATGACCATCAACAGATGATTAGATAAAGAAGATGTGATACACATATACAATGGAATATGACTCAGTCACAAGGAACAAAATAATGCCATCTGCAATGACAGGGATGGGCCTAGAGATTATTATACCTAGCGAAGTGAGTCAGACAGAGAAAGACAAATACATGTCATCACCTATATGTGGAATCTTAAAAACGATACGAATGAACTTGTTTATAAAACTGGAATAGACCCACAGCTGTAGAAAACAAACCTATGGAAAGTGCTAAGTTGAAGGGCCAAGATTTAAATTCAGGTCTGCCTCATTCCAAAATCATTACCTTATGAATTTCATAAGTTTATTCTCTAGAGACATGGCTTGTGTGAATATACAAACAATGATTTATAAAATAAGTTATGTTAGCGTAGAGTCACATCTCACAGGTGAAGGATACTCTCATGAGAACTAACACTTGGAACTTCCCTGTGGCACAGTGGATAAGAATCCACCTGCCACTACAGGGAACACGGTTCAATCCCTGATCCAGGAAGAGTCCACGTGCCGAAGATCACCTAAGCCCATGCATCACAGACCCTGAGGCCGTGCTCTAGAGCCCACGAGCCGCAGCTACTGAAGCCCGTGCTCCGCAATAACAAAAGCCACCACAACAAGAAGCCCAAGCACCACAATTAAAGTGTAGCCCCTGCTCGCCACAACCAGAGAAAGCACGCAGGTAGCAACAATGACCCAGTGCAACCAAAAATAAAATTAATTAATAATTTAAGAAAAGAACTAACGTTTCGGTGATCCTTTACAGCCCACAATAACAGCCTTTTCTAATTTGCTGGGTTCTCATTATTCCCATTTCCCAAAGGAGGAAACTGAGACTCACAAAGTTAGCCTTTCACCTAATAAGTAATCCAAGATTTCTGACTCCAGATTCCAACTTGTTCCCATTCTTGGTCATCCTGGCTCTGCTTACCAGATATCAGAATGAGGGCAGAGATGAAACGACAAGAAAACCAATAGGAAACAAGGTTAAAATCACACCCTCCCCCCAATTATGATACCACTTATCAACAAAACACCACTGTTTGAATATGAAATTATTATAAAAGTAATAAAACTTTATTTTTAAAGTCTTCACTTAAAAAATCTCTTGGTGGAAAAATCTGTAATGTCAGTACCTTAATTTAGCAAGAAAGGTACATAAAAATATGAAAACAGAACATAAAACTCTTGTTTTCTTCAGTTCAGTTCAGTTCAGTTCAGTCCAGTCGCTCAGTCATGTCCGACTCTTTGCAACCCCATGAATCACAGCACGCCAGGCCTCCCTGTCCATCACTAACTCCCGGAGTTCACTCAAACTCATGTCCATTGAGTTGGTGATGCCATCCAGCCATCTCATCCTCTGTCGTCCCCTTCTCCTCCTGTCCCCAATCCCTCCCAGCATCAGAGTCTTTTCTTAGTTTTCAGTAAACCTGAAACTATTGTTTAAAAAAATAAATTCTAGTTTAAAAAATAGAGAGAAAGAAGGCCAGGACCTCTCATTGCTTGAATTCTTCACCTTTCCTTCTATAAATAATTTTGCCAAAATGGAACAAAATTTACTTGCTTTTGATAAAGTCATACTTCTTGGTTCCCGACAAGGTAGCTCAGTCTAGGCTTTGGAATCAGATGGTCTTGGGTTCAGATGTTGGTCTTGTCTTTTCCTAGCTTTAGGTCTCACTGGGATTGTGAGCATGAAATGACGTTAACGCAGACCAAGGCCTTAACCCAGTGCCTCATAAGTGGTGAGTGAACGGCTGTTATTCTTCACTGCAGTGTCTCACTCCCTCTCAATGAGTTAGGGATGACAAATTGGAATTTGAAAGCGTTTTAAAATATTTATTTTATATTGGAGTGTAGCTGATTTACAATGTTTTGTTAGTTTCAGGTGTACGGCAAAGTCATACATACATACATACATACATACATCTGTTATTTTTCAGATTCTTTTCCCATATAGGTTACTACAATGTATTAAGTAGAAAGTGGGGATTTTTTAAAATCATTAGTTCATTTTTATTAAATAAGAAAAGTCACCAAATCAATTCTAATTCCTATATTTAGGCTAAAGACCAAAACAATCCAGTGTTAAGTACTATTTTAATCTTGTTGCTCAAATTTAAATTTTAGATAGATAAAATTTCTGTGCCCTTGTCAAAATAGAGAAACTGGTTGCACTGTTTTCAACCTGTGATGCAGAAAGCACTATCACACACACAGTTTCACTAACTCAGGACTACAACCTCTCTGTCCCACAGCACCGGCTTTACCCATCCAGCTGCTGCAGTGCGGCTGTTAGGTCTAGGCGGGGAGTCTCTCAGCACCACCCAGATTCTCACACACCTGTATCTTGCTCACGGGCCTCAGATTTGCTGTTGTAGGGCATGGAGGGTCACCAGGACAATCCACTTAACAGCCCACAGATTTTGTTCTATGATAGAAAATACCAGTGTTGAATTCTGGTCGAATCACTCTGCACCAACCACCCAGCTGTTTGCTATTTTTAACCAGTTTTAATTGCTCTGGAACTGGCCACACCTCTCTTTTTAAATCAGAGAGGCAGGGATCATACATGGCACTACCAGAGCTGTTGTTGCCTTTCACATACTTAAGGAGGCGTAGTGGAGCTGGGCGGAAGGATGGAAATTACTTTCACCTTAAAATTTTCAATTTGTAAATGATGTGATTTAGGCTTTTATTTTGCGCATTATCCAGTTTCTGGATTAAATAGGCCATCACTTACCCTCCTCCTCAGTCTAATAGCTGGTGACCTAAATGTTCTGCATCTTCTAGCATCTGCCGCAATATGAAGGGCAGTAAATGGGTGTTGCTGTCGTTCAGTTGCTAATTCATGTCGGACTCTTTGTGAACCCATGGACTGCAGCACCCTAGGCTTCCCTGTCCTTCTTTATCTCCCAGAGTTTGCACAAACCCATGTCCATTGAGTCCCATGATACTATCTAACAATCTCATCCTCTGCCTCCCCCTTCTCCTGCCCTCAAGCTTTCCCAGCATCTGGGTCTTTTCCAGTGAGTTGGCTCTTAGCGTCTTGACAGTAAGCATGAACATAAAAAGAGAGAATATCTTCTTTTTTTAGCAGGACTATTTGGGAACGACAAAAAACAGAGAAAATTGTTAGCCAAAATTTTTTTTAGTGACCTTTGCCTTTCAATTATTTCTTTCTGCCCCCATCTGAAAAGAAAAGGACTAGTTAAATGGCAAACAGAGCTCTCAAAGAAGGAAATCTTTGCTGATCCTGATGATAAACCCAGGAATATCATTGCTCACCAGTCACACACCCACTTATATGTTGAAGTGCCTCAACTCAAGCCTAGGTAAGATCGACAGTAATTTTTTTTAATTTTTATTGGAGTATAGCTGATTTATAATGTTGTGTTAGTTTCAGGCATACAGCAAAGTGAACCAGTTATATGGAGAATAGTATGGAGTTTCCTTAAAATACCAAAAGTAGATCAATAGCAATTTGTACAAGTTGGTTCTTTTAATACCAGGAAGCACTTCATTCTTAGTGGGTTGGGGTTTTTGTTTGTTTTTCACATTTCATTGCCAAACACTGACCTTCTGGAGCCTTGACTCAGGACCAGACAACACAACCCCACAACCCCAGAAATCCTTGCCCCAAAACGGGTCTTCCTTGGAGATGCCTTATGATGGAAGAGTCAGGCTCTCCGAGACCAGAAAGCAAGCTTCACTGGTCTATCCAGCATCTGGCACCTGGATGATAAGCTTCCAGGAGAACATGCTCTCTTGGCCTCTGGTAGGCCTCTGTGTAATACCGGCTGCCAGCTCAAGCAGCAACCACCTCTCTTAAAATACATGTGGCATAATAAAAATAGAGGGTCACCGTAAAGTTTAGTTT